>NC_136067.1:1092054639-1092292139 GCF_964261635.1 Lissotriton helveticus | reverse complement strand
TCAACCAAAAGCATTCAGACCTTTAGACTCCCTGTCCAGAGGGGCGTCCGGCATGGCGCTGAGGTCAGGGGGGCTGTAGCAGCCTGAACCCCAAAGCTATATGGAGTAGGCTGACTGGAAAGGCAGAGCGTGTCTCCAGGGGCAGGATGATATCTATGACCTATAGACCGGGATACGGAGGCCCATGAAATGGGCTTATCACAAGTGCCCAAGAGAATATCAAAGATGGTTTCACTGAAGGGAAGTGCAGGCTCAGTTCTCAGCTGGCCCTGCTGAAGCACCCCAAGTAGGGGATCAGTGGCCACTACCACAGAATGAAGGTGCAGCCCCAGAACTACATCAACTCTCTGAAAAAGCTGAGCAAAAGCCAAGCTAGCCTCCGAAGCGAGGATGGGAAAGAATAAAGGCCACTAGTGTCGCCAAGGTCAGAAACCCAATGAAACTCCAGAGGAGGCCAAGTCAGGTGATCACCCACTTCACCAAAATACCTGTGTGTCAAGCACTAATTAATCTGGACGCAAAAACACTTGCTACTAAAATTCAACCCCTCATGCCCAGCCTAATATTACCTAACCAATCCGGATTTGTGCCCGAGCGCTCCACGTCTCACAATCTAAGAACTATTTTTGCTATGTTTCACATAATAAACCCTGAACTTCCAGCGGCGGCAGTTATGTTGATGTCGCTAAAGCATTTGACTCCTTTGAGTGGTGTTACATGCTCCATATTTTACAAAAGATAGCATTTCCGGGGGTCTTGCTGAAGTGGATGCAGATTTTATATACAGATAACTCGGCGCGGGGCGAATTGGGGGCCTCACGTCGGAACCATTTTGTATCGAACTTGGCACCAGACAGGGATGCCCCGTCGCCTCTCTTATTTGCACTCATGCTGGAGCCATTAGCATGCATATCCGTCAAAGGCACAGGAACTCAGCACTTAACTTCAATCACCACCTGGTCGGCATCTCTCTGTACACGGACGACATGGTTCTTTTCATCCGCAACCCACAGCAATCTCTATCCCCCGTCGTTCGTGAATACATCAGATTTGGCTTTTTTTCCCGGCCTTACGATTAATTGGGACAAATCGGTCATGATCGCTTTGACGATATGTACTGCTCCCCCCGATGGAATACCCACTTATATGGTCCACTGACCGGTAAAATATCTCGGGATATGGGGACACCGAGATCCGGAGATTGTGATCAGAGAGAATTACAGCCAAGCGTATACCAAACTCGTAACTCAGGTGGATATGTGGTTGCGTCTTCCGCTGTCTCTGGCTCACCGCATCGCAGTCATTAAAATGGTTATTTTACCGTGATTTCTGTATCTTTTCAGCAACATTCCTATCAAACTCACTAAGCACTTCTTTACGACAGTTAAAACCCAATTATTGAGACTTGTATGGGGAGATAAGCAGGCTACAGTCAGTTGGAGTATGTTAACGCTCCCTTATGCACGGGTGGGCTTTGGCGCGCCAGACTTGTACATATATTATCTCTGCGCACAAGCACACTACGCATATTATTGGTTTAGATCCCATGATTTTATTCCACACCTTGCAGTAGAGGATGGCGACGCACACCCATCACCCCTTCCGAGTGTGATTTCACATACTCGCAGATGTACCCCCAAAGCGGAAAGCAATACTATTGACACCACAGTTGCAGCCTGGCAGGCTATTGGCAAACATTCAGACAAACGTCCTCTGTACGCCGCGCATTGCCTTTGTCTTGTCATGAGGCTCTATCTGTCACTCAAGAAGCTGGTCCCATGCGATCCCTCAAAGAAGTCGGTATAACACATATGCAAGATATATACCATGAAGGTCGCTTTCTAACAGATGGGGATCTTACATACATTAACAATCCAACTCCACTTTTCCACTTTACGCTTCACCGTTTAAATCGGGCTCTTAAAGACCACTACAAGACTTTCCCCGCTGAACACGCTCCCTCCCTCAACTCTCTGCAATTATTCCTAGTGGCTCCAACTAGACGGAAGCTGGTAACTAAATTATATAGAACAGTACAGTAAGAAACAATTAAAAGGATGGATAAAAGCTTTGCACGCTGGAACACTATACTGGATTCCCCACTAACATTACCAGAATGGGAGCATATATGCACACTCACGGGCAGCCTTCGAGCTAACGGCAATTTGCGTATTATTCACTTCAAATGTATCCACCAAATATATCACACCCCCCTCAAACTATGCAAAATGGGTCTCCGCCACTCTAGTAACTGCAAACGTTGCGGCCAGACGGAGGCCGACTTTTGTCACCTAGCATGGCAATGTAGATCTGTACTCCAATACTGGGAAGAAGTGCTAAGACGCATACACATTATGACAGGAACCCCATTACAATGCACACCTCTTGTCTGTCTACTTGGTTATATATTACAGCTAAAGAGTACCTAGGGGAAATTTGTTAGAATTGCCCGGTTATTGGCCAAAAGGCGGATATAGTGTACGTGGTAGAGCAAACTCGCTCTGCAAATTGAAAGATGGGTCAAAGACCTGGTGTACTGTGGAGCAAATCTTGAATTATATGCTGAATAATTGCCTACAACATCAAGGCCCAAAGATATCTGGGAACCGCTGAGGTAGTATCTGTCCCTCCAGGCTCAAGGAGATAACACACGATCTTGTTGAGCATATGTAGTATTGTGTACGTATACTGTTGAGCATGCACATGACCCATGTCGTAAGAACATGTGTTCACAACTGATAAGAAGTCCATTCACAGAAAGTTGTGTTTAATTTGTTATTTACTATCTTTTAATTGTACTGCCTTGCATGGCAGCAATGTCACTTGTTTATCATGAAAACCCAATAAAGAGATTTAAAAAAAAAAAAAACTGTGTGCCAAGGAGAAAATAGGAGGGGGCTCCTCTGAAAGCAGAGAAAGGTAGCCCGAAGAGGACTGTTCCAGCGACGCTGTTCCGGAGGTCAATAGGCGACACTTGGGCATCAGGGAGAAGAGACAAAGTAGGTAGGAATCGCAAAGGCAGTACATTGGAGCCAAGAAGGAATCGATCATGGATTCGGAGGGCCTCGCTGACACCGAAGGAAGTCCTGCCAGTTTGGAGTCAGTCAAGGCCTCACCGACCTCCTTGGGGCTAAGAAGCACAGCAGAGGGAGGCTGAGAACCAAAAGTGGCATGAAGGGAGAGATAGTATTCTGTCATCTGAGCCATAGTCACCTGGGAGCCAAGAAAACCCGGATGGCGTGGGACAGACACTCGTTCAGACTCCAAAATCAGAGGAATAGGAGGCAAGTCGGGGACACCGAATCTAAGTGGTAAAGTTGGGGAATGCAGTGGTGCAGACTGCCTACAGGTGACTTACCAGGCAACCGCAAGGACGAAGGACTTAGGGGGCTGGCCCTCGCGCAGTCCTTGGAGGAAGAAATTGACTTCATCCAGCGAGGGGCAGTTGACCCCTGCACCGCTAACAGTGTCATGTATCGCTCCTGCAAGACCGACAACAGAAGCTGAAGACACGAGCCGCACCGTTCGGAGTCCAGATGCTCACCTAGATACCACATGCAAATAGGATGAGGGTGCAGGGTCGACATCACAGTCCACAGGACCTCGAAGAGAAATTTAAAAAAGCACACTTTTACGTTGTGGTAGGCCATAAATGGCCAGAGGTACCACTCTCCAGATCCGCATGGGAGCGCAAAAGGGAACAAACTGATGTCGGCGCAGCAGGGGAGGCTTACAAGGACTCTGATGACATCACATTCAGTGGCTCGATGCCCTCAACCAACGCACAGAGGTACTGCTGTTGAAACATTTACGGATCCAGTCTGGCGCCTAGGGATAATTCAAAGGTAAGGTATCTGCAGCTAGAGGTCTCTATTAGATACATAAAACCTACTGACTACTAGTGTGTTGGCTGACTGGTGAGAGCCCACGTTCTCTGAGGGCAGAAACAGTGTCAGAGGTGTTGTCACCTCCTCCAAGCAGGATGGCTAAGTGATCAGCATATCAAGGCAGAAGACTTCAAAGACCTCTGACACGCGACCCAAGGCTTTACCAGAAAAGGGAAATGCCACCCTCTGCCCGACCCATTTGGCACCAGGACAGGTGAGCAAATTAGTTCGTCAAGAGGCATGTTCCTCTCGCAGGCTAGTCCCCACCCCTAAGGTGAACTTCCTGACGTGCACACAAACTTTCAATTCCACCATCTTAGTTTTGGCACAATTTGGCTCCCTGGGTCAGGTGTATGCGCCCACTTCCCACAGGAAGTGATGCAATAGAAGGTGTAGAAACCCTAAAGGTAAGTTGTCCATTAGCTACTACCGGTCACTCCCATTAACGCCCCTAAATTGAGTACTTAGGTGGTACCCCTGACAAAAGGAACTCAGATTCGATTGATCAAGAAGAGAGGATAAAGAAGTGCTGTGAGAAAAGTGAGAAGTGAAGCTTCTGTGGTCGTTTGGTGCCAAACCCTGCCTGCTCCATCGCCCTCTCAGCTAGCACCACTCAACCATTGTTTTTCTTCTATAATGCAGTTTTACTCTCAAATCTTTTTCCAAAATGTAACGGACTAAAGATAGTACGTTAGGTGCCAGTAACAAAGATAATAGAGTTGCATAAGGTTTATTTTTGTATTGCTCTCAGATTAAAATGTTTTGGTTACAGGTTTGGAAAAAAATATTTACATGCTCAGTTAAGTTTCCTTTTACAAAAATATACAACTTCCTTGGTGGATCTTGCAATGCATGGTATAATTATTGTTTAATTGGGAAGTTTGTGGATCTTGCAATGCATGGTATAATTATTGTTTAATTGGGAAGTTTGTGGATCTTCTACCTCCGCTTGCTTTCTAAGCTGTAACATCTAATAGGAAAAACATTAACAACCTCACTTTTGCAAACTTGTGTTAAATGAATTGCCCAATCATAGATTGGACAGATAAAATCTATCATCAATACACATTATCATTAAAAAGGACACTGCTGGATACCCTTGATTTCCTACTTAGCCAAATATGTAGGAAAGGTGTCTACAGTAGCTGAAACCTTTTACCTGCCCTGAGCGATTGCATTCCTAAAGGATATATTGGTCATTGCGATAACATGGCATAAGTATGTTTATACTTTAACAAATTTGTATTACTTGTAATTTTAAAATGGTCTAATTTTGGCTGTTTCAGTATTCATTTCTTTATACAGGCTCTTTACAAACTCTCTAGTAAAACTCTCCTTAAGCTTTTAGATAATTTATTTTCCTTTTATTCCAGTCTTCTTTTTCTTCCTACTCTATCTTGGTTCTTTCACAATCTAGAACAAGCATTGGCATACCCAATAGGTCTCGCCTTTGGGACCTTATAAGTATTTAGTTATGCAGCACAATATCCTTGGTTCAACTACATCAACTGTTGCATGGCTAAACACTTATAAGGTCCCAAAGGCGAGACCTATTGGCTATGCCAATGCAGGTTTCACAAGGGGGCTGAAAAGTGATTCTCTTTCTGCTCTGTGTCTCAAATATATACGTCTATCTTTGACAATGCACTAGCCTGCAATGCCCCTCCACACACACACACACACACACACACACACACACACACACACACACTTCCACTCTGAGTGACACTGAGGGAGCTAGTTAGGGGTTCACGAAGAATTGGTTCACTTTAGGTGTCCCGAGGGCTTTTTGCCGAGTTTTGAAATAGGAGCTGCACATCACTTTTTGATTACTCCAGCTCACGCTCGTGTTACCAGAGCGTGGTCAGGGCACCCATTTCATGCAGAGAACTGGTTTACAATGACAAAAGCCCCTCTTACGTACGACTAGGGATAGGAAACAACACGGCCTGCCCCTGGCACTAGACAGACAAGAAAGGACGAGCAAAAGCAGTCACAATAGCGAGCTGAGCGATTGCATCAGCTCGTTTACGGGCTTTTTTCCAACAACGCACGCGTTGGGATGAGGGCTCTGTCCCACGCATGCGCTGCTGAACACAGCCGGCACCCTATAGAGCAATCCGGCGCATGCGCCGAGACAAAGACACTCGGGTCTCGTTACCGCGCATGCGTGCCAGGAGCTAACACGCTCGGCAGCAGTCCGGGCCTCCGTCCGCGCTACCTCGACACAAAGGTCGCCTGAGAGCACGCCGGAACACCCATATATGGGCATGCCTCGCCATCCGGTCCCAGCGACCCTTAAGAGCTAATAGATATCAATTAACAACGCAAGGCGAGTATATAAACCGCACGCATAGCACACCACCGGCATTCCCAGCGGAGCCGCGTGAGGGGGCACATGGATATTTTCTCCCATTGAGATCGTGAGTATGTAAGTAATGCTCACTCCGTGCATTACTTTTAGGTAGCAGACTGGAAGGCCAATCCCCAACGTTAGAAGGCTCATGAGGCTCTCAACACTGATGAGACAAGTATGCTTTCTAATCAACCTTTGATTATCCCACTCATAGAACACTAGTTCCAGAGTCACTAATGGACAAAAATAGAGCGTGTGTTTTTTGTTAAATGTGTGTCTGTCTTGTCTTCGTCCTTTTTATTACAGGGTTCACCATCACTCATAGAATGACAACAATTGTCTAGTGAGCACAACCCACACTATACTTTTTTCTCAGGTGACTACACCACGAAAGATATGAGGCACAGAAGGCAATATTTTTGTTCTTTACTCTTTTTTCCTCAGGTTATGCAAATAGCAGATTCTTTGGATTTTTTGCTGTAGGTACATTGTAGCCTGCATTTCATTTTCACTTTTCTGTAAATATCAACCACATTTTTACATAGTGAAACGTGAGTAAGGTGGGGATTTGTGCACCCCCGTCCTGAAGAAGGAGTTGATCTCCGAAACATGTCCACACACACAAGAGGTGATGTCCATAACGTTACATAGACACCTCGCATTTCACTTTTTTAACAGTACCAGCCCGGGGGCCTATTAAAGATTTTTTAGTCCACCCCACGAGCAAGGCACTTTTTAACTTTATCACTCACTTATAACCCCACCACTCACTCACATCAAACCCTCACACATACCACGCATAGTCATTGAAATAAGTGCTCCCGCGTGGTCGTAGCACGCCGCATCCCGTAGAGGGGTGCGAAGACCCCAATGATGAAGCATGACACCAAGGGTCCTTTTGGTGTGTGAGGGGTATTTTAAAAACACTAAGTGCTCCCCACCATTGTAGGGAACACTTTTATAACTATTGGTGGATTGTTGTTGTTTATACATACTTAAACAGGGAGAACGAATCCACTCGTTTAGACTCTCTCTCCCCTTTTTGTTATTTCCATATTAGCAAAGTAGCACAGCTGGACAAATAACATTCGACCACCCAGTTTAAGAAAATGGTCAAGTCCTTTGGCATACTGATCGATAAAGATAATTATCTAGTTGAAACTAATTTTGATTTCTCATTAACCATTAAGAAAACTTAATAAACCATACATCTACATATGCCTGCCAACCACACATGGGTGTCATGATAATGACAGTGCGAAAATGCCATCCTAAAAGGTAAGAGTTGTAGGTACAGATTTTACACACAACAAACGAAAAATAAATGCACTTATATACCTAAAAACTTTATTATTGTTTCAATATCTCCAACGGTGCTACTACTTTTTACTAGTTTAATCTTGCCTTCACCCCTCCCAACACACACACACACACACACACATACACCCACACACACTGCTCACCATTTGGGCTTTTAAACATTCATCTGCCCCCTTCTCCCTTCCACCCCATCTTTACTTAAAAAGTCATGGTTTGTCATTGGAAAGGTAGATATTTGCTGGTTCATGAGTACCGTGCTGACTGCTGAGGGTAATATTTATTGAGAAATGACTAGTGTGGGTATCCGAGGGGCCGTTGGTGGAGATACAAGGGCAGATTTATTGGTTATGGCTGTGAGCGTGACATGGAGTGACTCTGAAGCACAAGTTACTACTTGTGTAACGATATATCTGTAAGAGACATTAGTTAGTATTAGATTCCTTACCTTAGAATATCCCCAGGCGTCAGACTGGATCCGGAAACTTTTGCGTAGCAGTACCCTTGCACGTCGGTAGGCGTCGTCTGCGGCTCCGCGTCCGTCGTCGGCGTCGTGATGACGTCGTCGGAGTACTTAGACGCCGCCTCCGCATGCTGATGTCAGTTCTTAGACACAGCTTTTCCGTGCCAGAAACGCAGAGCCATGTTAAAACCAACACTGGTGCCATTGAAACTAGGGCCCTGAAAGGGGGTAACCCTAACCCTAGATATCGGTTTGCAGAACGGGGAGGATGGGTGGGTCGGTAAGGAATCTAATACTTACTAACGTCTCTTACAGATATATCGTTACACAAGTAGTAACTTGTGTATCTGAAAGAGACACGTTAGTATTAGATTCCTTACCTTAGAATAGATACCCCAGCAATACCAACCCCGGTGGTGGGTCTGTGAACCAATAATCACACCAGAAAGTCCTGGAGGACGGAACGGCCAAAGAAGCCATCCCTCCGGACTTGGCTGTCCAGGCAGTAGTGTCTTGCAAACGTGTGCAGCGATGCCCACGTAGCTGCCTGACAGATGTCTTGTAAGGGCACTCCCCGGCCCAGGGCAGTTGTAGTTGCCGTGGCTCGGGTGGAGTGAGCCCGCAATCCAACAGGAGGCTCCTTTCTAGCCAAGGAGTAGCATGCCTGGATACACAAGATGATCCACCGGGAGATGGTCCTCTTGTGCACCGCTTTCCCCTTCTTAGCGCCCACGTAACCAACAAAGAGTTGGTCATCCACCCGGAACTGGCGTGTGCGATCCAAGTAAAATGAGAGCGCACGTTTTGGGTCCAGACGGTGGAGCCGCTCTTCCTCTTTAGAGGGATGCGGTGGCGGGAAGAAGGTTGGCAAGGTGATAGGCTGCCCGATGTGGAAGGTCGTGACAACCTTGGGCAGGAAAGATGGTTTAGTACGCAACACCACTTTGTCCGGATGGACAGAAAGGAAAGGTGGAGTACAAGAAAGGGCCTGGAGCTCACTCACTCTCCTGGCAGAGGTGATGGCAACCAGGAAAGCAGTCTTCAGAGTAAGAAGGCGAAGAGGACAGTTGTGAAGTGGCTCAAAGGGAGCGCACATCAAAAACGTAAGAACCAGGTTCAAGTCCCACTGAGGCATCACAAACGGAATGAATGAATGAATGAATGAAAATAATTTGTAACGCGCAAAAACAATAACCCGAAGGTATCAAGGCGCCTAACAATAAACAGGAGGGAATGTGTGTGTGATGCCTTTTAGAAATGTATTTACAATAGGGGACTTGAACAAAGAAGGTTGATCAGGCAGCCTCAGAAAGGCTGATAGGGCAGAAAGGTAGCCCTTAATAGTGCCCAGAGCAGAGCCCTGCTGGGCAAGTGAAAGAAGGAAGAGAAGAACCTCAGAAAGAGGGGCAGCAAGAGGATCCACAGCCTTTGCTGTGCACCATGCCACAAATCTGTTCCACCTGCAGGCGTATACCGACTTTGTGAAGGGACGCCTGGCTGCCAGAATGACGTTACAGACTTCAGGAGGCAAGTCAAATGGCCTCAACTGTCGCCGTTAAATCTCCAAGCATGGAGGTGGAGACTGGACAGGTTCAGGTGGAGGACCGTCCCCTGCTGCTGTGACAGAAGGTCCTCCTGAAGAGTCAGACGAACCGGGGGATCGACGGACATACTGAGTACCTCTGGATACCAGTACCTTCGAGCCCAGTCCGGAGCCACAAGGATGACTTGGGCCCGGTCGCGCTTGATCTTCTTCAGCACTCTGGGCAGAAGTGGTATAGGCGGAAAGGCGCACAGTAGACCGCAGCTCCACTCGCGACGAAAAGCGTCTCCGAGCGAGCGCCGCCTTGGAAATTCCAACGCGCAGAACTGATGACATTGCGCGTTCTCTTCGGTGGCGAATAGATCTAACCAAGGCTCTCCCCATTGCTGAAAGAGGCCTTGCGCCACGTCCGAGTTCAGACGCCATTCGTGATCCATCATGCACCGACGGCTGAGCTCGTCCGCCCTGGCGTTCAGAGAACCTGCCAGGTGTTGAGCCACCAGGGTCACGCCCTGGCGTTCCAGCCACTGCCAGAGGGGCAGAGCCTACTAGGAAAGGGTCCACGACCCCACCCCGCCCTGTTTGTTGCAGTACCACATGGCGGTGGAGTTGTCCGTGAACACCTGCACTAAACTCCCGCGGACAGAGGGGAGGAATGCTTTCAGTGCTAGACGAATCGCCCGGTTGATGTGGAGCCGGGCCTCCGCCGGAGACCAGAGACCTCTGATCTCCACCTCTCCCATGTGGCCTCCCCAGCCCTGGAGGGACGCATCAGTCACAACTACGTGCTCCGGTTGGGGAAGGGAGAGGGATCTGCCGCTGACCCAATTGCGGTCCGTGAGCCACCACTGCAGCTGTCTCGCAGTGCCCTCCGAGATCAGGACGTGGTCGGATAGGTTGCCCTGATGCTGGGCCCACTGAAACTTCAGGTCCCACTGCAGAGCCCGCATCCGCCACCTGGCGTGATGCACCAGCAGGATGCAGGAGGCCATCAGCCCCAGAAGCCGCAGCGTCAACCTGACCGAGACCCGGGATAACGGCTGAAAGATGGGAATCAGAGCCTGAATATCCCGGACCCGCTGTTCGGGTGGATAAACCCGAAACCGCGCCGAGTCGAGAACCGCTCCGATGAAAAGGAGCCTCTGAGAGGGGCACAGGTGTGACTTCAGCACATTGATGGAGAACCCCAGCCGGTGCAGGAGATCTGCCGTAGTCTGGAGGTGGCTGACGATTGTCTGGGGCGAGCCCGCCTTCAACAACCAGTCGTCGAGGTAGGGGGAAGACTGAAACCCCTAACCTGCGCAGATGAGCTGCGACCACCGCCATCACCTTCGTGAACACCCGTGGGGCGCTGGTAAGGCCGAAGGGGAGCACGGTATACTGAAAGTGCTCGTGGCCAACCGTGAACCGCAGGTAGCGCCGGTGGGCCGGCAGGACGGGGATGTGGTAATAAGCGTCCTGCAAGTCCAACGCTACCATCCAGTCACCTGGGTAAAGGGCAGCTAGGACCTGAGCCAGTGTCAGCATCTTGAACTTTTCCTTCCGGAGGAAGCCGTTGACGTTCCTTAGGTCCAAGATAGGGCGTAGGCCCCCTTTGCCCTTCTTGGGTACCAGAGAGTAGTGGGAGTAACAACCACATCCTACTTCTGGCCCCGGAACGCGCTCGATGGCCCCCTTGGCCAAGAGGGCCGTAACTTCCTCCTGCAGAAGTCGCAAATGATCCCCCGATACACGGTGGTTCTGCGGTGGCATGGCTGGAGGAGTCGCCTCGAAGGGGAGGGAGTAGCCCCTTCGGACGATCTGCAGCACCCACCTGTCCGAAGTGACAGTGCGCCAGTGGAGGAGGTGATGGCGAACCCTGCCCCCCACTGGCGACACATGGGCCTGAAAGCACGGACTAGGAGGGTTTTGAGGCGGATGCCGCGGGGGAAGGTGTGGACTGACCTCGCCGTTGACCCTGACCGCCACCACGGCGGTTTCCACGGCCGCCACCGCGTTGGGTATTACCTTGCGGCGCGTGGCTGGCAGCACGTGTGGGAACACCCCTTCCGTGGCCACGAAAGGAGTGAAAGGCAGCCGATTGCTGGCGCGGGGCCGCGAGGCCCAAGGACATGGCCGTAGCCCTGGAGTCTTTACCGCGCTCAAGCGTATGGTCTGCCTTGTCGCCAAAAAGGCGACGGCCATCAAACGGCATGTCCATCAGTGTATTCTGGACATCAGCCGAGAAGTTGGCGGATCTCAACCAGGCGTGGCGACGCTCTGCCCAGTGAATCGGTGGTATCTAGTCCACACCAAATTTAATAACGTGCCGCATCTCGGCCCTCCACAAGGGCTTGGCCGAGTTTAGCCCGTACCTCCAACGGGCATTCTGGCAGCACGTCCGCGACCGTGTCCCACAAGGAGTGGGTGTAGCGGCCCAAGAGGCATGCGGTGTTGGAAGACCGCAGTCCCAAATTGAGGGAGGAGAATACCTTCTTGCCGTATTGCTCATACCTCTTGGATTCCCTGTCAGGCGGAGCCGACGGGAATGCGGTCTGGGAATTTGAGGCCTGGATCACCAGACTCTCAGGGGTGGGGTGGGTGGACAGGAAACAAGGGTCGCCCGGGGCCGGGCGGTGGCGTCTGGCCACGTTCCTATCTACAGGCGAACCTGTAGCAGGCTTGGACCAAGTGCCCAAAAGAACGTCGGTTAAGGCCTCGTTAAACGTCAGCAGAGGCTCGGCTGAGCATGACTGCGGCTTAAGGACCTCAGTGAGGAGGTTAGTCCTCACGGCCGCGACGGGGAGCTCAAGGCCCAAGGCCTTGGCCGTCCTCATCAACACCACACTGTAGGTTGCCCCCTCCTCCCTAGCCACGGTAGGAGGGGAGACAAAGCCAGTGTCCGGCGAAGTGTCCAGACCACTGGCATCCCCAAGTTCACCTGTCCAGTCCTCCTGGGACTGACATTCACGTGTCAGAGGGTCCTCAGACCCCTCCCAATACTCCTCATCACCCATCTCCTGGTACTCAGGGTTAGTAAATGATGGGGCCGGTTCATGGAAAATGAATTCTCCGAACAGCCTCTGAAGCGGCGCCCAGAGGCGCCGGAACCGGGTCGAGGGAGGCATCGGGGACGGCGCCGCCCGAAGACGGCTCCGGGGGTGACACCTGAGGGACCGGCGCCGGGGAGGTCGTTAAGTCCACCGGCGACGACCCGGATCCGGATCCAGTGGGGGCCTGCGGCACCGGGCCCGAAGGCGGCGGCGGAGCTGAAGCACCCGACTGCGTCGGGCCGAAGCCCCTGACCCGCTAGGGCCCCCAGATGGGTCCGCTGGGCCCGAAGGCGCCGCGGAGCCCGCCTGGGGAGTGAGGGACCTCATGGCCATGAGGATCCGCTCGATCTTCTCCTGCGTCGCGCGCGGCCCAGGGACAGGAGGGTATGGGGCCAGAAGCGGCGCCTGCGACTCCGACGGAGCCGCGCGGGCGGTGTCACCTGAACCCCCGGCCGCGCCGCGCGAGTGTCGGGGGGAGGCGGAAGAGCGATGACTTCTCTTCGACTTCTTGTGCTTACCTGACGACTTCGACCCAGAGGAGTGATGTCGAATCCCGGAGATATGGCGGCTCCGCTCCCGGACCGGGACCTCTCTTGGCGCGGGGCCGACTGCTGGAGTTCGAGTCGCTTGCGGGACCGCTCCCGCCTAGCTTTCGAAGTCAGGGCCCGCAGTCGGAACAGGTCTTATCGTCGTGGTCGACGCCGAGACAGTGGAGACACCGACGGTGAGGGTCCGTGACCGACATCAGTCGGTCGCAATCCTCACAGTGCTTGAAACCCGGCACCGTTCGGAGTCGAAGACTCAAAAAAGAACGATCAAAAGAGATCAAAAAAGTTTAGTCAAAAAAGACTAAGGTACCACTTTTTCCGGATCTGCGCTGCTGGTGCGGAAAAAAGAAGGACTGACGTCAGCACGCGGAGGCGGCGTCTAAGTACTCCAACGACGTCATCACGGCGCCCACGACGCCGACGACGGACGCGGAGCCGCAGACGACACGCAAGGGTACTGCTACTTAAAAATTTCCGGATCCAGTCTGACGCCTGGGGATATTCTAAGGTATCAATCAATCAATCAATCATGCCATTTGTATAGCACACTACTCACCCGGGAGGGTCTCAAGGCGCTTGGGGGGAGGGGTATGCTACTGCTCGAACAGCCAGGTCTTGAGTTGTTTCCTGAAGGCGAGATGGTCCTGGGTCAGCCGAAGGTAAGGTATGGAATCTATCACTAACGTGTCTCTTTCAGATACACAGACTATCTTGATAATAAAACTCCTGCTAGAGCACTTTTGTCTCATGCAAAAGCAGCTAAACTTTGTTTTAATACCCTCTGTTATTTGAAGGAGACTAAGTAACCAGTTTATTCTAAAAGCAATTATTGCTCCATTACTGTAAATCTGAGGCTCTGCTTCACACTCACCTTTCTTTTGGGGTGGAGGTTTTCTTAAATCTTCTAATAGTGACAGAGACTTCCTGAAGCAAGTCACATCCCCTCAGATTCTCAGGTTTTCGAGTGTTGTTTGCTTCTGTTTTATTGCTAGATTTCTCCTTCAAATAAAAATATTAAACATCAGGATGGGGAAAAACAAACAGTAAATTATACCAGAAATGTAGGCATACTTGAGACGTCGGAAAGTGTAAGTGAACTCTGTAGGGTAAAAAAGATTTTACTTTTTGTTTTAAACAAATGAGCAGCTCTTTCATTACAGAATTCCGCAGTAACTCCCACAGCAATCAATATCTAAGCAGGCATTGAACTTCATAAAAAAACAGGTTAGATAAACATCCATACATAAAGCTGATGAGTTCAAAGATTTAAGAAAGGAAGAAAATAACTAAGTGGGAGAAATGGATAGATGCAATGAATAATAGATAACCATGATGGATCGTGCGCAGTCCAGTAAATGGACTAAACCTGCTGAAAATTTAAGCTATTGGTATTTTGAGAGTGTTTATTAATGTCCTGCCTTTTTGATTTTTTATTTCCAGTTTTATAAATTTTAAATGAATAGGCCTGGGCGGAGTTTCCGAAGTGTCAACAAACTCCGCCGCACTCCGTGGAGTTCCGCAAGCGTCAGAGTGAGGTAAGTAGCGCCACTCGCGCTGATTTTTAGTGCTGGGAGTTTGTCCCGCATTGTAAAATCAGTGTGAACAGCACCATGCAAGAGTGTGCGACTTCTTTCTGCAGTTCAAGTAGGTGTTCTCCTCAAGCAGCAGCTTCCTCAAAGAGCGTGGCAGGTTTATCTACAGGAGTGGCAACAACCTGCTGTGACCGCCAGTGTTGAGAAATCTCACTTGGTAGAGGTCTAGCTTTGGAATTTCCTTGCTTGTGCTCGCCAATTTACCTTTGGCAAGTCACTAGTGTGTAAAAACTCTGCTCTGTGCCACTACACCGTGTGAGGCATCTTAGATCTTTGAGCAGTTTCATATGGATGTGTAGTGGCAGGCCCTGGCCACGAAGAAGCCCCACTGCAGACAGAAGTGGGTCCGTGCGCCTTGACTCTGAGGTGCACACAGGAATGGCGTAGCTGCTTTGGCGAGGCATAAGCAAAGCAGCAAAGCAATCTTGTCCAGGACAGCGACCCGATGGGATTATAAGATCTGTGGAGCGAGAGGTACAGCGGCACCATTATGGAAAATACTTAGCTGAACTACTAGAACCAAGATTTACTGCTTGCATACGCCCATGAGGGCATGACTATGTGAACAAAAATGCGAGTGCGGAATGATATGCGCAGCTGTTTCTCCACCAAAAGGCCAAGCCAGTGATCAAGGGGAGAATTCCAGAAACGCGTATGGCAATGTTTCCACAGAATACCCTGGGAGGTCATAACTTGGTTTGCTGCTGCCTGCCAAATAAAGAGGCGAATTCTACGTCGTGTGTGGCGTCTTCAATCTTCATGCAGTTTCATATGGATGTGTAGTGGCCCACCCTGGCCACGAGCCGCCCCACTGCAGACAGAAGCTGGTCCGTGCGACTTGACTCTGAGGCGTAAACAAGATTGGCGTAGCCACTTTGGTAAGGCATAAGCAAAGCAGCAAACCTTGCCCAGTTTTAGCTATGTTTAAATGCCCCAATTTTTAAACATGGTGAGAGAATGTCTTTCAATGTTTTTACCTAAATACCAATGGGTTAAAAAGTTCTGGCAGCTTTTGATGTGGTTGACAACGTGCTGCGCAATCAGTACATATGGTAGGTTTTAGAATCAGTGTGATCATAGTTACCTACAGATATGTGTACAGTTATGTGTAGGTTAAACACGCGTAAATGTTTATGTGTACGCGTCCCTGCTGGTTATAGTTTTGACAATTTGAAAGCAGTACCACTTCTATGTCCATGATATGTGTGGGTTTTAAAGCACTCGTAATTTTGGTGACTCACGGAGTGAGAAAGGATGTGCTCAGGCGAAATGCGTCTAATTGATTTTTCTTGCTGAGTCTGGAGTGACCACACTCCATTAAAGCAGCCAATTCGAAAATCCTTGTGCGTGCTCCCTTTTTCGAGGGCGAAGTTGGGATTTTGTTTGAGAGATATATATATATATATATATATATATATATATATATATATATATAAAAATATATAAGTGTGTGCGTATATATATATATATATATATATATATATATATATATAATATATATATATATATATATATATATATATATATGTATTGGCAGCGGTGGTGCTGGGCAGGAAATAAACTAGAATTGGACCATCATATGGGTTTGCTTAGTCTACTCTACAAATCGTTTACCTGGTAAAGAGACAAATTTACTGTATATCTATATCTCTCTCTATAAATATATAGATATATAGATATACACACACACACATACCAAAAACTCGAATTCTGATTTCCAGTATCCTGCGTACTCAAGGACACCACCAGAGAAGAGACGAGAGCCGACCCAGAAAATGCAGGTGAGAATTATTTTATTTTGATTTTCAGCAGCCTGCCAGCATAACGTTTCGGCCTACCCAGAGGCCTTGGTCACACAACGCCATTGGAGGAGCAGGAAAAATTTAAAGTGCAAACAAAACTGCGACATGATTGGTTAACCCATACCCTTACCCGGTCACTCCACTCACCGCATGGCCCCGTGTGCCCTGGTCTCTGCTGCTGCCCTTCTTGCCGCTTCCTGTGCCTGGGCTTCCGCCCTCAGGCATGCCCCTCGCCGCTTCCTGTGCCTGCTTTTTGCCGCCGCAGATTTTTTCCCGCCGCTCCCTCCGTGTCACCTTTCCCGCCCTTGTCCCCCCGCTCATCACCGCCGCTCCTCTGTGGCCCAGCCCCCCTTCCTTCTCCTCGGTCCCCATTCGCCACCCCGCTCCCGTCTCCCAGCTGCTCCTCCCTCCCACTTCGCCATATATGGCGGGGACCGCGCGTACGTGCAGCGGGTGCGCCAAAGGCAAGCCCGTCTACGCCTGGACCGCTCCCAGCACCGCGACCCCTGGCCCCGACAATGCAAGCCCACGCGACGGTCCTGCAACGCCGCCACTCTCAACGCACTCAAACCCGGCCGGAACCCCGCCTGCTACCGAGCCACCCCAAAAGACACCCACGGACCCTTCACCTGCCAAGCCTGCAATTTCACCTGCCTCCGGACCTGCACCGCACCCAAAAGGCCAGGCACCAGCAAGAACCACCTCAAGTGCATCCTGCTCAACACCCGCTCCGTCCACAGACACGCCGTCGAACTCTGGAACCTGCTCGACACAACATCACCAGATGTCGCCTTCCTCACGGAAACCTGGATGAACGCCTCCAAAGCGCCCGCCATCGCCATAGCCATCCCGGACGGATACAAAATCACCCGGAGGGACCGCGTCAACCAGACTGGAGGAGGTATCGCCATCGTCCACAGAAGCACCATCCACATCACGACCAACTCCGATGACACCCTCACCGCCGCCGAGCACCTTCACTTCCAGATACACACCAACCCCAAGACCACCCTCAGAGGCACTCATCTACAGACCCCCGGGACCACGCACACAATTCAGCGAAGCCATCGCAGACTTCATCAGCCAGCACGCCCTCACCTCCTCAGACTACATCCTCCTAGGGGACCTCAACTCCCACCTGGAGAACAACAACGACAATAACACCACCACCCTGCTGGACAACGTCGCCAACCTCGGACTCAAGCAACTGGTGAACACCCCCACCCACTACGCCAGCCACACGCTTGACCCAGTCTTCTCCTCCAGCAAGCACATCTCCTTCCGCCACTCCACCGGACTCGATTGGACCGATCACAGCTGCGCCCACTTCATCTTCAGGAGAGCCACAACCCACCACCACCCGCAACTGGTTCCCCGCACGAGCTGGAGCAAGATCACCGCCGACCAGCTCACCACCTCCCTCAGCCAGTACCCTCCCGCCAACACTACGGACCCCAACGATGCAGCCCGCAACTTCACACAGTGGCTCACCAACTGCGCCGACGACCTCGCACCTCTGAAGAACCCACCTAGCAGACCCGGCAGCAAGAAAGCCTCGTGGTTCACCAACGAATTCAAGACCTCAAAGAAAAACTGCAGCACCCTCGAAAAAGCCTGGCGACATGACCAGACTATAGAAAACATGACAGCCCTCAAGAACGCCACCAGTTGATCCGCACCACCAAAAGAACAACATTCAAAGAACGACTGGACAAAAACACCCACAACAGCAAGGAACTCTTCAGCATCGTCAAAGAGCTCTCCAACCCCAGCGCCGTAAACTACGACATCACACCTTCGCAAGACCTCTGCGACTCACTCGCCTCGTTCTTCCACCGCAAGATCGCCGACATACACAACAGCTTCGGCGCACAGACCATGCACCCAACCACCGAACCAACGCCCCCCACCCCCACCCTCTGCAACTGGACCCCGGTCAGCACCGAAGACATCACCCGCACGATGAACACCATCCACTCCGGCTCTTCTACCGACCCCTGCCCCACCACGTCTTCAACAAAGCCGGCTCCATCATCGCACCCCAACTCCGGGACATCGACATCTCCTTCACCACCGCCACCTTCCCGGAGAGCTGGAAGCATGCCGAGCTCAGCGCCCTCCTGAAGAAACCGACAGCGGACCCCACCGACCTCAAGAAATACCGCCCCAACTCGCTCCTCCCTTTTCCTGCCAAAGTCATCGAGAAGACCGTCAACATACAGCTCGCCGCCTTCCTCGAGACTAACGGATCCCTCGACCCCTCACAGTCCGGTTTCCGAGCTAACCACAGCACCGAGACCGCCCTCATCGCAGCCACCGACGACATCAGATCCCTGCTCGACAACGGGGAAACAGCTGCCCTCATCCTCCTGGACCTCTCTGCAGCGTTCGACACAGTATGTCGAACTGATACAGCGCCTCAGCAACACCGGAATCCAAGAGAAGGCACTGGAGTGGATCATCTCGTTCCTCGCCGGAAGAACCCAAAGAGTCCGTCTCCCCCCGTTCCTATCCGCAGCCACTGAAGTCATCTGCGGCGTACCCCAAGGATCCTCGCTCAGCCCCACCCTCTTCAACGTCTACATGAGCCCCCTCGCAGCCATCGCACGCCAACACAACCTGAACATCATTTCCTATGCCGACGACACCCAGCTGATCCTCTCCCTCACCAACGACCCCGCCACTGCCATAGCGAGCCTACACGAAGGAATGAAAGACGTCGCCGAGTGGATGAAGAACAGCCGCCTGAAACTAAACTCAGACAAGACAGAAGTTCTCATCATGGGTTCATCCCCCTGCGCCTGGGACAACTCCTGGTGGCCCCCTGCCCTGGGCACCACCCCCAAGCCGACGGACCACGCACGAAACCTGGGTTTCATCCTGGACTCCTCCCTCTCGATGACCAAACAAGTCAACGCCGTCTCGTCATCCTGTTTCAACACCCTGCGCATGCTCCGAAAGATCTTCCGATGGATCCCCACCGAAACCAGGAAGACGGTCACCCAGGCCCTCGTCACCAGCCGACTGGTCTAAGGGAACACCCTCTACGCTGGAACCACAGCCAAACTGCAGAAAAGACTCCAGCGCATACAGAACGCCTCCGTACGACTCATCCTGGACATCCCCGCCACAACCACATCTCCGCCCACTTGAGAGACCTGCACTGGCTCCCCGTCAGCAAAAGAATCACGTTCAGACTCCTTACCCATGCACACAAGGCTCTCCACGACCTGGGCCCCAAGTACCTCAACAACCGCCTTACTTTCTACACGCCCACCCGCCAGCTGCGATCGACCAGCCTCGCCCTCGCCACCGTCCCACGCATCCGCAGAGCCACCGCCAGAGGAAGATCCTTCTCCTACCTGGCAGCCAAGACATGGAACTCCCTCCCCATCCACCTACAGCTGACTCAGGACCATCTCTCCTTCAGGAAGAAACTCAAGACCTGGCTTTTGAAGCAGTAACGGACCCCTCCCCTCCCAGTGCCTTGAGACCCTAGCGGGTGAGTAGCGCGCTTTATAAATCTGTTTGATTGATTGATTAACACAATGCCAAATGCATGGGAAATGAATACTTACAAATGTGAAACACCACCTAATTATAAGTATAAATTGCACAAATCTAAATACATCATTTGTAAAAAAGAGAGCAATTGAAGCAATCTTTAAAAACCATTAAATAACGTATAAAAATAGGTAATGAATAAATTCATTATAAAATACATTACTAATAAGTGCAAAATAAATGCAACTGTGCAAAAAATATACAGCAGCATGAATGCATAATATATATAAATAGTTTAAAAAAATGAAGAAACTGGCACTCAAAAAAAGAATACAATGGCTAATCAACAGTCTGGTTTAAACACTGATACGGGTAATTGCTTTAGATTCACCAACAATACAGAAAATGAGGGGTGTAACTGATTCTACTCATACAGAGTTGTGCTACTGTCCTACTTCCAAGAGGGAGAATATGCCACATTGTGCGTGAGCAGAACAGTCATTTTGGCAAAATAGCAATGTGCAGAAGATAAAGCAGAATGTGCACATTATTTAAGGGATAAAGTACCCCGTACCGTAAATTAGAAGGATACTGCAATTCATCAAGTAGTTCCATGACCATATAGAGAAACAAGGCCGAAGGCAGAGTTCCTTTATAAGGTTATGGAGCTTCGCGGTGACTTGCAATATCAAAATTTATTCCATATAATACATGGTCGCACCATCACCTTTCCCACAAACCACTTAAAACCTTGGTGCATAGCTCTTTCTTATGAAAGAGCAGACATGCTTGCAAACCAGAATACAAATAAAACCTCTAGTGAAAAAAAGAAAGACAATAAAAACCTGTAAGATACTTGTTGCAAACAAGATATTAGAAACAGTTCAACATAAGTCAGTTTTAAAAAAAAAATTAAACACTGCAGCATCCTAAAATGTTAAGAAACATGCAGAAAGATTCTAGCTTTTCCTATCTAATGAGTGCAAAAAATAAACATGTTCTCTCTGCTTGTCCTTGTAAGCTAAAAAATATAAGCAAAAGAAAGAAAGGCAAAGTAAAATTTTTCTTGCTTTAAAGTACGAGTTACTTACCTTCGGTAACGATGCATCTGGTAGAGACCATTCTAGCCGCAGATTCCTTAACGTAGAATTATTCCCAGGTGTAAGACTGGATCCGGAAAACTTTTTGTCACAGCATCCCTGCGCGCCGGGTGGACGGCACCACGTGACTCCGCCCTGACGTCATCCGCATTCGTGACGTTAGCGGGGATACACAAGTCCCACCCCGGCGCGCCTACGCCCGTTTTCTTCAGAGAACTTTTCCGCGCCACAATGCGGAGCCATCACAAACAAAAAACTGGGAGAATACTGGAACAGTGGGCGAAAAAATCAGCTAAACAGAAAGGGAGGAAAACGAACGGTGAAGACCAGCACCATCCAGAATAGTGTCAGGCACTATGGCACCCAAAGTCAGGGAAGGAAAGAACAAAGCACAGCTACTGCAAGCAAGCCTGCATACAAATACAACAACCTCCCTGGGACAGAAGGCACATGGAAAATTGCACAGCAGATGAAGAAGTCTACAACCACAGCCCAGAACAGAGAGGGCATCAAGGCCAGAATGAAAGAGGAACGACAATTCACCCCCAGACACCAGCAGGGAGAAACATCTCCTGAAAAGAGCTAAGGGTCGAGATCCAGCCAAGAGACCTCAACCCCAAGGATTGCAGAGGAGTCATAAGTGCAATTAACGAAAAAAGGAGAGCACAAGCAGACCCCCACACTGGAGACCAGGGTACAGGGGCGCAGAAGCACCCATGAAATTATCAACCAAATCACCAGAAGGGAAGAAATGGAGCAAGAACAAGAATAGCATCCCCCAAGGGAGGGAGTAAAAAAAGGCACTCGCAGAAGACAACCACCTGGAGGCAGACGACTGCAGAAGACCAAAGAAGGGTCCTCACAGAACGGGGAGGCAGGGCGGGTCGTGAAAGAATCTGTGACTAAAATCGTCTCTACCAGATACATCAATACCAAAGGCAAGTAACTCGTACCTCTGATAGAGACTACTAGCCACAGATTCCCCCACCCCCCTCCCCAGCAGAAGAGAACCTCAGCATTGTGGAAGAACACCGGCCCCACAGGGGAGGTTTCAAAATGACAAAAGTAGCATCCAAGCCCTCAGCAAACAGGAGAAAGCGAGGGCAAGACAAAAGGAGGCCAGTACACCCCAGGGCCAGTCAATGTACCAGGGACCTTCACCGGAAGCCCTAGAGGTACAGGCAATGCAGAGGAGTACCGAGGAAGAAGAGCAACCCAGAAACTCCAAGGACAAAGGGTAGAAACGAAGATAAGAGCCCTGCACCAGAATACACCCAGGGGAGAGGGCAGCTGAATCCATCACAATTGGAAGTCAGCAGGCCAGACAGAGCAGTGCCTCAGCACTAAGGTAGGAGGGAGAAGAAAAACAGTCTCACAAGGCTCCCGCAAAACAAGAAGCAGGGGCGCCAGGCTCCATACCAAAGCCCCTGACCATGGGCCAGAGGAGCAGGCAGGCGCAGCTGGACGCTGATAAGCACCACAAAACTGAACGCCCAGGCCACATCAGCCATCAACAAAGGCGAGGCCAGAAAAATCCCGAACAACCCCAGAAGGGGACCGCTCCGGACAGAACTGATCCTTGAAGAAGAGTGACCACCCGGAAGATAAGAGGAGAAACAAGTAGGACGAACCAAGCAGCCAACACAGGAAAATAACCCTTCTGGAACACCAGACAGAGGACCAGGCCGAACGGCAGACAAAAGGCAAAAACACCCCAGCACAACGTCGCAGCTGCCCAAGAAACCGCACCAGCAGCATACAGCGACACCAGGAAGGGCGAGGAACCCGCAAGGAGGAGTCCACACCTTCACAGGGCTATCCAATAGCTACAAATACCCCAAGTAGGGTAGGACACGTCCCAAGAAACTATGGGAAGAAAATCCCGCATCAGAGAACAAACTATAAAACCTACGGTAGAAACCACAGAGGCTTAGTAAGCAGCCAAAAAGTACACTCTTGCCAAAAAGGGGCTGAACCAGCAGCCAACTGAAGAGCTGGGCCAACCAAGGACCGCGAGGGCACAGCAAACCTCACAGAAAGTGTAACGGTCACTCCAACACCAGATTCCAGGAGCAGTGGGATAACACCTCCCACCAAGACCCGAAGATTCAACAAACCAACTAACTGAGGAGGATGTGGATGAGGAGGAGGACGGAGCCCCGCAAGATGAGGCTGAATGGCGGAGTCCGCATGAGTATTAAACAAAAGGACCCCGTCAAAGGGTAGGTCAACCAGACGTTCCCCAATATTTTCAGGAAAAACAGCATCACATAGCCAAGCATGGCGATGGAGAGCCACAGAAGTGGCCATAGCACGGCCGAGAGCAACAGCCAAAGCCGCACCAAGACTAAACGTGGCCAACTCCCTACCATCCAAAACATGGCCCCGCAGATCAGCACGGGCACCCTCATGAGAGACATGAGAAAGAAGGAACTCCACAGAGTCCCACAGCCTGGAAGTAGCCCTGGTCAACACACACAAAGTGTTAAGCGCCCGCAAGGCAGCACTGGATGAAGCGAAGACATTGCGCCCCCATGAATCTAACCACGGGTCTCCCAAGACGGAGGAAACACCACCATAGGCAAGCACAGAAAAGCATTCAGCAGAAGAGAGCCTTGAGTAGAAAGGTGGAAAGAAAGACAGACCGGGTTGTGCGGAGCAGGACGTGGCGATGCAGTAGCGCCTGATGCACCTTTTCCCTTTGGCAGGGTTCCCCCAAGCCCCCATAAGAGAATTATGGAGTGACGCTTCAAAAGGAAGGAACAACTCCCGTCCACCAGAGCCCTGATGGAGAACTTCCAATAAGTTGTCTGTAGGAAATGAAGCGACAGGTTCACCCATCCTCAGAGTACCAGCAGCCAGGGAAATAGCCCAAACAATGGCAACACTGACCCCAGAAGGACGCAGTGGAGGAGAAAGTAATTCTTCCGTGAGTGACGTCTGCAGACTGAGCCGCCCATCCCCAAGTCCAGAGGGGAGCGGCCAGCCCTGGAATACAGGGGGATCCACAGATGAATGGGGAACCCGAGGGGCCTCAGGGGAAGACAGAGAGGCCAGTGGAAAAGCCAGCCGCAAGCTATGGAAAGAAGGGTTCGAGGATTAAGGCCGTGGGGACGGCGAGGAGCCTTTCCTGGAAGATGCCGGTGAAAAGGCAACACTACTGCGCCCTGTCTCCGGGGATGAACACACCAACAGATGACAGACCTCTGGAGAAGGGACCTCAGGAGATGAATCCAGAACCCAACGCAGGGGCGGCTCCGTGGAGTCCACCACCGGCGCCTGATCGACGTCGATCGGCACCATAGTAGGCACTCGTGTCGCCAGCTCGACTTCTGCCACACACGTGCTCTCCAGGAGAATAGGGCGGGGTCAACGGCGAAGGACCGGGCTCCACCCGTGACTCCTCCGGAGCCGGGGAGGAAGGCTCCTGGCGCCGGCTCTACCTCTGGCGAGGCAGCCGCCTCCTCAGAGGACCGAGGGGGACTCGTGGGCAAGCCCAGAGTCCCGGTGATCTCCTGCGACGCCACAGGGAGCCCCGTAGGGATTTGCAGCGAGGCAGGGACGCTAGGCGCCGAAGAGGGGAGCCCCGAAGGACTGCACCTTGACGACACCACCCTCCTACAACCTGAAACTGAAACCTTCGGCGCCTGAGCCGCCGGTGACTCTGCGAAGATCCCACGCAAGGCAAGGGATCCATGGGAGTCTCCGGAGGTGGAGGAAGGGAAAAGAAGCCTGCAAGGTCGCAGCATAGGCTGTCATTTGGGTCAGTCGCCTTTGCGCCGGGAAATTGCCCCAGGGGGGAGTCGGCGCCCACCGCGGAGGCAGGACAGGGCCTCGGAGACAAACTGAAGGACCTACCAGCCGGTGAGCCACGCCCTAGGGGCCACAGTGAGAGACTATGTCGCAGACGAAACCGGCGGCTCCTTGCTTCCACGGTAGGGGACGGACGCTGAGCTGACACCGACCTGGACAAGCACGCCAATAGCAACTTCATCTGGTGCTCCCGCTGTGACTTAGGCTTAAGGTGCTGGCAGGCGTCGCAGCTCTCAGAGTCATGGTGCTCACCCAGGCACCACATGCAAATTGGGTGAGGGTCCGTCGCCGACTTGGGACGTGCACAGGAGATACACGTCCAGAAGCCCGAGGGGATTTGCACACGGTTCCACTTAACGCCAAAGCGTGAAAAGAATAGAAGGCCCGAAAACAGGCCAGGACACAATCCGGATCTGCGTTGCACACGGAAAAGAGAAAAAACTGACATAGGCGCGTCGGGGTGAGACTTATGTATCCTCGCTGACGCCACATAACCGGACGACGTCGGGCGGAGTCACGTGGTGCCGTCCCCCGGCGCGCAGGGATGCTGTGGAACAAAGTTTCCCGGATCCAGTCTTACACCTGGGGATAATTCTACGTTATTCATGGATTACGGAATCCTATGTATTATTTAAAAAAAATCCCATTAGAATACTATGTAGAATGTTTCATGCCAAGCTCTAATCAAGACATCTGGAGGTGGGAAAAACTCAAAATAAAAGCATAGTATTCCACAATAAAATACCAACTCTGTTCACGAGATAAAGACTTTTACACTCTAGATGCAGAGAGTATGACATTTAACAAAGATCAGGAAAAATTTACCTGTACATACAATTTTTTACCAGCCTTATAATAATGAAAGTCAGAGGCCTTTATGGTTTGCTGTTACCTTCTAACTTAATTTGTATTTGCGAAAGCAAAAAATATATCATGCCACAAGCACCAGATTATATTGATAAGCATTGCCCTCAAGGCAGCACTTTCCGTACAAACAATTACTACATTTAAATCCTTTCTTAAAATGTATAAAGAACCTTAAACTTTACAAAACAGTTCAAGACTGTAGCCAGAACAGAAAAATAAGCCCCCTAGAACAAATATCTGTCATATAATGTTGCGCAATATTTTGTGCCCTATGGAAAGTTGTTGCCCATATGCTATACAGCTTTGATGTGAGTATGCCATTTTAAAGAAGGAAAAGCAGCCTTAGAGATACTTCATGCCATTAGAGATGTGTCAAAGCCCCTGGCTCCCACATATTGAACTTTGCAGTCATGGTAGGCTTACTCAAATGGCCTTCAAACCTATAAATAAAGAGGTTAGGGCTGTATCTTTAAATTCCAAAAGACCCTGTGCAGAGTGGGACACTATGCTCTAGAGATGAGTGCTTTCAAACTCCAAAGCAGCAACATCAGTTTAAAAAAAGGTGTTCAAGTTTATGAACACAGATTTATGAGAGTTAAAAGATCAATGAAAGACAAACGCAAGTGGCTCTAAATTTCTAAGTGATTACACAAAAAAAGTACATTTTCTACATATCAACCCAATTCCTTACCTTGCCCGCCGCTACTTTTGCCAACAGAAAAGCAAGAGAATGTCCCTTGTTACTGTGAGGTTTTAACGTTGGCACCCTAACAACAGGTCTGATGCCACCATTACACAGCTCCTCTCCTCCTCGGTCATTCACTGCTTTAACATGGATTAAAAAAGAGCGATATTTTCCACCTGCCATACCTGGTACAGAAAATAAAACTGTCAAGTCCAACACAAAACCAAGAATAAAAGCTGTTTTTACAGTACTTTAAAATATAACATTCAAGTTTAGTATCATCAAATCACAATTTTCTGTCAGTACTGGAGGTAAGGATTATGCTTTTCTCTTGTACTACTCACCAATAACAATCATATAAAACATCAACATTACACTTTAATAAGCATATAAAACGAGTCCCAAAACTACAAATCACAAAAAGTTAAACGTCCTAACATGTCCATAACTTCTGTTTCCAACACCATCTTTACAAGTCCTTGACACAGTTCAAAGAAAGCGCATGGCACGCTGTATTGCAGGCTCTTAAGCAAAACATGCCATAAAAAGTAGTTGCTTATTGCAGACGAATGACATTGATTCCCTATTTGTTATATAAATTAGGGCCACAGGGTATCACATTTTTATTTTGAAGTGTCCTGTCCTGCTAGTTAAAGGTATTGCACCATCCGAGAGAGGGGTAGAGTAGCCAGTCAGTCAGTCAGTTAAGCTTTATTCGATTTTAGTTTAAAATCATAAAAGCATCAACAATACATAAATAAACACCATAAAATTACATAAACACCGTAACATTTCATTACAAAATTAATAAGACAAGATTAAATAAATATATCGAATCAGCTAATCAATTTGCATAGATTTCATTTTCAATAAAACAGCTCTAAAAAAGACATACGTACATACTGTGGAGCCGGGGAAGAGCATTAAGCAAGCCTCTATCAGTAAAATACTTATCAGTTACATCCTACCCTATCAGTTTAGCTCAAACTTGTGAGTGGCCTCTTAGTGGTGGGGTTTTAAAAATACAATTTTTGGACAAAAGTTCAAAACCGTTGGGGGCTAAAAGGTTAGTTGCGCTATAGAGACGAGGTTCCCTTCCCCAGGAGTAGTATTTCTTTACCGGTAGTCTGTGTATCGGGATATGTGGAGGGCTCGGGTAAAAATCGTGCAAATCCCAAATGCGAATAGTGCCATGTCTCTCTTTGGGGGGGGGGGTGGCAAAATCGTAAATAGGGGACGATATTCCTATTTTTAAATTTAATTAGCACCAGGTCCCCAGCGATGTCTTTGGGCAGCGTGCCTAACCACCCCACCCTCCTGACATTCAGGATGCCACCATCTAGCTCAGGTGGCAAGGGTCTATTGTTTTGTAGCCAGAAGATGACCTTATTTAGTAGGTCCTTCTGTGATTCGTGTGTTCCCTGGCTGAGGGCAGGGACCCCAGAGAGGACAGACACATATGGGGCGGCTTCAGGAGGTAAGTTGATACATGGCATTCTTACCGGAGCTGGTCTAACCACTGTATGAGTTTGTAACGCAGGTTTTAAAGTTACTTTGTGGCCTATTGGGGTAGGTATACAGGGAGGCTGTATTTGAGTTTCACCATTCTTACAAATACCAGACTTATGCTTTTCAGGGGCGGTGGGAGGGTTTGGGCAGGCGGGTGTAGCCATTTTATTATTTGGAGGAGGATACTTTTTGATTACTTCCTCAATGCTAATCAGCCTGTCCCCCAAGTCGTTGATTTTTAAGACCAAGGGTGAGATGACGGCTAACAACAGTTGCTCAATTTGGGTTAGTAAAGTCAATTGGGGGGACAAGACAGGGTCGTCTAATTTGGCCGCGGCCGTGACCTCCATTGATGTTGTTAATTTAGAGGGAGATGATGTTGGGCTGGTGCACAGATTTTGTGTACTTGCATAGTTCCCAGTGTCAGTTTCGCTGTTGTGCTTCCCTCTAATAATGAGATCCAGGGGCGAAGCGTTTGCTTGATTTTGGTCTTTATTTACAGGTGATGCTAGGTCCCGTGGGAAGCCATTAGAAATAACACAGTTAGTGCCCACAGTAGGGGAGGTTATAGCATCAGGGACGTACTTTGTGCCACATAGGGCGTTGAGCTCTTCCCAAATGGACATAGTGTCTATGATATTGATGAAAACGGCAGAATAGTCAATATAGTCAATAAAATTGAAGCATCACAATACCTCCTCCTGTGATGGAGCCAAATGGGGTGGCCCGTCCCGTCCTCCTCAGGTCCTCAGAGGGCCACAGAGGGCCCGCCCTTAGCCCGGGCTTCGCCCAGCGTCCCGCGAAGCGGAGCAGAGCGCTGCCCCAAGGCACCCCCCGGCGCTCCCGTGATGCCAGAATGCAGCGCCGCCGCTGAGGCTGCCGGGAGATGTAGTCCCGGGGCGGCGGCGCTGTGGGCAGCAAAGATTGACTCCTGGCGGTGGCGGCTGCAGTGGGGGCCTCCTCGCTTCCCCCCTCCAAGTCTGTAAGTCTCCCCGCGCTCCGCCGAGCAGAGCGCCGCTCCAAGGCGCCCCCCCGGCGCTCCCGTGATGTCAGAATGCAGCGCCGCCGCTGAGGCTGCCGGGAGATGTAGTCCCGGGGCGGCGGCGCTGTGGGCAGCAAAGATTGACTCGCGGCGGTGGCGGCCGCAGTGGGGGCCTCCTCGCCTCCCCCTCCAAGCCTGCAAGTCTCCAGAGTAGCCATAATCGTCAAGGAATGGTGGGATTTTCATGACCACGCTAGTACACCTAGACCAGGCTGGATTTATTCCAACTAGGAACACTTCCCTGAATATACGCCGGCTCCTGGGGATACTGGGCACAGACCACCATGGCCTGGACACACCAGCAGTGCTCTCAGTAGACATAGAAAAGGCTTTTGATAGCTTAGAATGGATATATCTCTGGACAGTGCTGGACCGATTCTGCCTGTGTGCGCAGTTTGGAACATGGGTCAAAGTTCTGTATTCTTCAGCGGTGGCAAGGGTGCGACTGGGGAGGCTGATATCTGACCAGTACCCGGTCATGAGGGGGACACGGCAGGGGTGTTCATTATCCCCGCTGTTGTTTGCTCTAGCAATAGAACCTCTGGCTGTGCGGGCGAGATTGGGACAGTGCTTCGACGGGCTTTGGCGGAATGCGAAGCCACATCGAATCTCACTATATGCAGATGATTTACTCCTATATCTGGAAAACACGGGAGAGGCGTTACAGGGGGCGATTGCTCTGCTGACTCGGTTTGGGGACCTATCTGGGCTTAAAGTGAACTGGAGTAAGACGAGCCTATTGCCGGTGCGGCCCAATACAGTAGCTCCGACCCTTTCCCAGAGGATCAAATGGGAACCGAGGTGCATCACTTATCTCGGGGTTAGGATATATCATGACACCGCAGACATCCTGGAAGGAAACATAGGGCGGTGTATACGAGCCTTAAAGGGGAGCATGGCATTCTGGGCCACGCTCCCATTATCAATCATGGGGAGATTAGCCTTACTTAAAATGGTGGCATTACCGAGGCTATTACTTCCGGACACTCCCTGTGTGGGTCCCACCGGCGATGTTCAGAGAACTGAGAACAATGGTCATAGGATTTTTATGGGGAACTGGTAGGAAACGGATAGCATTGGACAAACTGATGCGACCAAAGCTGGAGGGAGGACTGGCAGTCCCGGACTTCGAAATTTACTACTTGGCGGCGCAGCTACAGGTTCTAACAGGCGATTGCAATGGAGTTCCGGGGCCCTGATCACATGAGAGGGACAGGGATGCAAAGGCATGTCTTATCGTATATAGTTCTACAACAAGCGCTTCTAACAAGGGAGTTGTCCTTAGAGGAGAGTACACGGAGGTCATGTTGGAATCGTAGCCAGCGTAAAGCAGGAGTTTAACATCCATATGCTCCGGAGATCCCATTGGGGATGCTGACTGTGCTCCCCCATGGGAGTGATTGGTCTGCTCTTGAAGAATGGGAGCATCTGGGAATCCAGATGGTAGGGGACCTCTACGAAGAGGGAGAGCTGCTGTCCTTTGGGGCCTTACAAGAGAGATACGACCTGCCAACAGGTGACTTCCTGATCCATGCCGCGGTGGTGGCAGCGATTAGAAAGCATTGGAGGGAAGGGCAAATGGAACCAAAGACGACAATGGCATGCCAATATGTGGTAATGGCATCAGGGACCTTTAAGGCAGTCACATGCCTCCACACCAGGATCTTGCACGGAGGGATACAGCCGTTAGCTGATTTAAAATCGAAATGGGAAGCAGGGATAGGTAGACCAATACCGGACACGACATGGGGGCATATCATTAGAAGGGCGTGGAAGGGCACGCGGAACGCGAGGCTCCAATTGATACAGTTCTTTATACTACACAGAGCTTATCTGACGGCGGGGAGGATTCAGAAATACTTCCAGGCGCAGGACGCAGCATGCCCCAGATGTTTAGAGGGGGGAGCGGAACTGGAACACATGCTCTGGAATTGCCCGAGAATAGGGAACTATTGGGTAGAAGTAGGGGAACTTTTAAATGAAGTCACGAGTAGGGATTAAACTTATGATATGGCCACGTGTGTTACTTTGGTTCCCCCACACACCCAAGACGGAAATAACGAGTACGTTTATAGATTTGGGGCTCATCTTGGCAAAGAGGGAGATCACCTTACATTGGAAGTCAAAGGAAGGACCGTCCTATAAACGTTGGAGAGCGGAATTTAGCAAATGGGCGAAGAGCGAGAGCGCTGTTCGGATGAGGCAGGCGCAGCGTTCAGGTCAAGAAAAGATCTTGGAGCACGCAAGAGCATGGGAAGCGTTAGTGCAGGCCCTGTCAGTCCCACAGACAGATGCAGAGAGCTAGAGCACTGGGAAGTGCAGATAGCATCTAGAGTTCCTGGTAGGTTATGTAATCTTCGCTGCCAGCTACACATCACACGAAGCATCCTCTTGAATTTACACGCCCACACCAATTGGGGGAGGGAGGGGGGTAATCACTTGCATAATAAATGAAGTGTTGGTTAGCGATTGAGAGTGCTGAGTATTGCAATATTGCTGTATGATCATAAATCTGCAATAAAATATGTTTTCAAAAAAAGAAAGGAATGGTGGGATTTTAATAGCCTGCACTTAGACAGTTTTGTTGGAGCAGATATTTTCGTCTTTTTACTGAGTGAGCGTGTTGGCCGCTCCCTTTACTGGAATCAACAGTTATCATCTACAAAGCTCTCTAACTTACTTTGTGCAATCCTTTTCTGATTTTATTTCGACCATGGCCCTTATACATTCACATTTTTTTAATCTTGGGTGATTTTAATATTTGGGCGGAGGACAATATGGTGTTGCATTCTAAAGACCTACAGGGTTCTTTGGAATTGTTTGGTATACAATTGGTCACTGGATCCAATCATCAATGCGGACATACACTGAACCTTATTTTCGCTTCCCAGGACCTTGTTTTGTTGGGGGACCTACCTCGTGCGAGTTGGAGACTGACTATACATCGGTGTCCTATTCTATTGAGTGTTCAATAGATAAAGCTACTAGATTGGATACCATGGGGTTAGCCCCTTGCAGAGCCTAATCTAAGCTTGCCCGCAACAGAGACTAATGACCTTGATCTGAGTGCATACTATGATGCTAAGCTTACCGTTGAGGATAATTACAACTCCTTACAGAGGAGGATCATGGAGGCTTTAGACAAAGTAATACCACTCAAAAAGGACAAAATCCATAAAAGAACGTATTGCGCCTTAGTATTACAAGACTTTCAAACAGTCTAAGCTAGCTTGTACAAAATTGGAGAGGAAATGGTGCATGTCTTATTTAGTAAAGGGCAAGCAACATTTAAAGCACTCTTTAGATAACTATACAAAACTGTGTGTGCAAGGCTAAAGAGGAGCATTATGCAAAGTCCATTGTTGAGACTTCAAATAGTAAGAAAAAAATGTTGACGTTGCTTGTGAGGTATCTGACCCATACTGCACTAAGCAAGCTATTACAGCCTCTCAGTCCTTATGTGATGTTACCTAATTTTTTGGACAATAAGGTCCGCATCACCATTCATGATGCCAGTCCTCCATTATCATCTATAAATACATTACAAGTGGAGGATGATACATTGGATGAGGCTGTAATAGTAAAGACTTGCAATTTTGAATCCTTTGGAACTTTGTCCAAGGATGATTTCAATTAAGTAGCAATGTCTATTTCATTGGGTTCTTTATTAGACCTGCTACCATCTAAAGCTTGGAAAATGCAAGCAGATCATTTGTTTCTCACACTTCAAATGGTTTGTAATGAGTCTCTGAAAATAGGACAGGTTTTATGTTCTTGGAAAAGGGTGCTAGTAATTCCATTGCTAAAGAAATCAAGGTCAGACACATCAGTTCTTAGTAACTATAGACCTACCTCTCAGCTGCCTTTTCCAGAGAAAATTCTTGAAAGATTTGTAAGCAAGAACTTATCATCCTTTTTTGGAATCCTATTCTGTTTTAGATAGAGTGCAATCTAGCTTCAGCCCTGCTCATGGAACCAAGCCTGCACTAGAACAAGCAATGGATGAGCTGAGGAAGGTAGGGGACCTGGGCCAATAGCGGCTTCGGATTTACTTTTTCTATTTGCCACCTTTAACATGCTTAATCGCAAGACCTTGATATTAAGATTATGGGAGATTGGGGTGAGGGCACGAGCACTTGACTGGATTCAATCCTATCTAGATGGTTGATGTTAAGCTACTTCACTCTCCCAGTTTCCCTCCTCTTTTAAAGCAGTATAACATGGAGTAGCTCATGGTTCAGCATGAGGCCAACCCTTTTTAATATATACTTGCACACTCTATTATGATGCATTTTCTTACAACCTGGCAACCCTTGGTCCATTTGTCTTGCTTCAGCCAAAGACCTCCTGGAACTTGCTATAGAGAACTGGGACCCCAGAATAATCAAGTATGCTACTATTAAAACAATAATAAAAAAGCAAGTATGCCTACGTTCTCGCACTTTGGATACTGAATCCTTGGTAGCAAGAGGCTTCCACGACACCCAAATCCTCCACCACAAACTGCCCAGTCTCAAACTCTATCTTACGCAGCCTGTGGGGAGACAAGCGCTACATAGGATCTTGGCAGCCAGACTACATCCTTTCCCTCTTAAAGAACTATATCTAACTGGGAAAGTAAGGATGGACATCATGGAGTGTCGCTTCTGCAATTACAAACGAGTCTTTGGGCCATATTTTCCTTAGCTGCCCTGCCTTGCAGCTAGTTCGCAGAATTCACCTCAGGCCCATTCTCCTCCAACTGGGCACTCGTACAGCAAATGAGGCAGTCCATCGACTCTATACGTTAGACTCTATACGTTGGACATAGTGAAGCATATTGCCAATTTCGGCAAATTTGTCCACTACACTCGTACAATATTAATGGACATATCCCCCTAGGCCATCAGGCGGGATTCAGCTGATATTTTTGGCTGGCTACTATTTAACAACAGACTCATTCAACCCAAAAGTCTTTTACCATTTGTACTGTTTTTACCTAAGAAAGCAAAGGAGATTTTAACAATGTTTTAGATCTTTTTCTTTTCTTGCCATTTTTACATGTTGTATTTTGTAATGGTTTTTAGTAACCACACAAATGAATTCATTCATTCATTCACTCTATCATGTGGCAATAATTTAACTATGCGGAAGATACACAGCTGATTCCTACTCTGGATATTCTCTGCCAGAATTATTGGACACACTTCACAATTGTCTAAGAGGTGTCTTGAACTGGCTGAGCAGCAACATCTTAAAGTTCAATTGAAATAAAAAGGAAAGACTCTGTTGCTCTGCATGTAAACCATCTGCTGGCCTTACCCTTAACTTCTGGCCTTGGACATACAGTATTGGCACCGAGGTGTTATCTGCGGTTTGCAATTTAGGTGTCCATTTCGATAACAATCTATCTCTGACAGACCATGTGAATATGACTGCGCAGACTCTGCCTTCGCAGTCTTCCAAAAATTCTACCCTCTTTCCCACAGTCAGGAATGGTATTGGTGCGATATAGCACAATCCTGAGCAGGCCTGGCTAATGCGATGCACTTCTGCTTGGTACTCCGAACTCCTACGTAAAAGACTGAATTGAGTTCAAGCAGTGGCCGCTAAGTTTGCTCTGAAAGTCCACAGACACTTTTCTTCCTCTCGAGCCCTGGCTGAGCTTCACTGGCTCCTAGTGATGGATCTGTGGTCTTAAGCACTCCAATCTTCTCTATATTCACAAATTTCATTTACTCAGGCCAGGTGGGCATGCATTTTCAGTCAGGGTCGCTCAACCCCAGAGCAGTCTTCTGCCTTTCTTAAGAGCATTTCAAGATTTGCTCCTGTAATAACTTGACTTTTTCCGGTCTAGTATTCCAGAATGTCAGTCAGGTTTTTGTTCTAAGAGGCTCGCCCCAGGATACCTTTAAGGTCGCAGTTGCGCTTTATAAATATTCGTTCATTCAGTCATTCATTCATTCAACTCAGTCTTTCTTTACTCCAAGAGCATTATCACTACCCTTATTTACAGACTAGTCCAATTGTTATTTATTTTTTATATTTTTCCAATACTGGTTGATATTGGCAGCATGCAAGCTTTACGCACAACCTATATGTTCTTGTCTGTTCTAGCCTTTTACCATATCAGTTTAGTTTAATTTCATCACCCATAGTAAGCGACTGAATTTGGTGCTCCATAGCACATGTTTTCACCTAGCGCTTAAAGGCTATGCCAGGCTCCAAAAAGATATCTAAAGTTTCATCTACCTGGCCCTCCTCAAACATTTAGCATGCTCAAAGCAGCAGAGGGAGCCTTCAGCTTGATCTGCAATTTCAGGATCATGGTGCACAATATCCCCCCCTACTGCTGTGATTAGCAGAAGGGTGAGCCTTGGTACTGGGCATACTTACTCTCAACGGTCCCGTCTCGGTTTTAAACAAGACAGTGCTGCAGTAAAAGACCCAACATTCAAGAGGCACATTTAAGTGCTCCTTTCCCCTTGTTGGCTTTGGTGCGGTCTGAAGGCTGACTGCCCGATAGCCTTTGCCAACACCCTACCAAACCAAAATAATTTATGGGTTATGGAAGATCCTGATTGTATTGGTCCTCTAGGAAAATTTCCTCGTATCACAACAGGCCTATGTCATCATGCTATACAGAAGCAGCGACTAAATCTAAAAAAAGCAAGTCTTTGGCTTACATCTTGTTGTCAAAGACTGAAACAATTCAAGTTTCTTTCACCTCTTGAACCTCTGAGGACAGGGTCCTCTTCTATTCTCTGTCAGTTAATAAACGCAAATATAGGCTTCCTCTTGATTTTTGTCAATGTAGGCATAAACGGCGTTTCAGCCCTGCGATTAATCAGGTCCTCATCAGGACAAAGTGCACTTTCTTGGGACACGGTGACGAGAGGAGTGGGCAGTGATTAAAATATCTAAAGGCTATAAGGGACGTTAGCTGGGAGACAACTTGGATGGATAAGTTACTTACCTGTAATCCTAGTTCTCTTCCAGGGGTATCCTCATCAAAGTCATAAGCACTGAATATTCCCGCCCATGTGCGGGACCCCGGAAACAATTTAAAAATATATATGTAAAAAACACATATATCTCGCTCCACATATATGTATGTACATATATTATTTTTCTCACACCAATGCAGCTCCATAACTGAGGCTAAAACAATGTAAACACATATACATGCACTGCAATTAGTAAGGAAGCAAAAGAAAAAACACATTAGATCAAATAACCTTTGAACTTTGCGTTTTAATGAGTAGACCACTCATAAATCCTGAAAATTGCTTGCAAATAGACATTGTTAGCCCTCAGGCTGCATTGCAAAACAATAGCATAGAAAATGAAACCATTTTCAACAAAAACTGGCACCGTGCCTTTAAGGCAGCCATGACCCCAGGCGTCCCATCATGCCTCAGGGGTGACAGTTAGGTCAGTTGTTCTTTGCATAACCCTGAAGACAGGGCTCAACCACAAGATTGAAATAGTACAACATCTCATTTACCTGGGGAGGCGGGTGGGTTGCTTATGACTTTGATGAGGATACCCCTGGAAGAGAACTAGGATTACAGGTAAGTAACTTACCCTTCTCTGGATCTCCGCTGATCCGTCGACGGTGGCTGTATCGACGCCGAGCAGGTAGAAGCTCCCTCGACGTCGATCGTGGCTTCCTCGATGCCGACCTCGGGTGACGATGAGTGTCCTTGGGCATAGAGCCCCTCGCCGTCGAAGGTTGTCTACTCGACGACGACTGAGGCTGCTTCGACGCCGATCGCCGGTGCTCTGTCGGCGACAGGGTGCGCCTTGAGGCCGAATGCCGCTTACCCGAATGCGACGGAGGCTGCCTCGACGTCGAACGCCATTGATCGGGCGTCGACGTGGGCTGCTTCGACGTCGATCGACTATGTGTCGATAGAGGCTCCCTCGACGCCGAACGACCATGACTAGTCGTCGACGGAGGATGGCTCGACGCCGAACGCCGGTGGCCAGGCGTCGACGGAGAATGCCTCGACGTCATAGCATGACGATGCTGCTTCGACGTCAGGTGGCAGCCGTCGAACTCTTCTGCTTCGACGGTGACCTATCCCTCGACGCTGTCTGTAGCGGAGGTACCTCCGATGTTGACGCTGAAGACATCTTCTTCGTCGCCGTCGACTGCTTCTCCAACGCCGATCTCGACGCCGAATGTGAACCAGTCGGGGCTTCTTTCGACGTCGACCGCGTCTTCCGACTTTTCTGCTTCTTGGGAGATCTTCCTCTCTCAGAAAGCCCATAAACACGAATTCTCTCACGTTCTTTCAGAGTTCTGGATGATAAAACCTGGCAGTGTTCACAGGTTTTCGATGAGTGAGATTCTGGTAGGCACAGGATACACACTGAATGAGTGTCAGTCTTGGCCATCTTCCTTCCACATGAAGGGCACTTGTCAAAGAGTGAAGGCATCTCTGACAGAAAAACTACCTTTTTTAAGCCAAAAAAAGGTAGAAGTAACACCCTAAGTCAAAAAGACGTCGAGTGAAAGCAAAAAATTGTAAATAACAAGAATATTTTTTGACAAAAAGTCAAAAAGAAAGGGAGCTGTTTCACCAGGGTCCTGACTGAAGGAGCCGGAAAGAACAACTGACCTAACTGTCACCCCTGAGGCATGATGGGAAGCCTGGGGTCATGGCTGCCTTAAAGGCACGGTGCCAGTTTTTGTTGAAAATGGTTTCATTTTCTATGCTATTGTTTTGCAATGCAGCCTGAGGGCTAACAATGTCTATTTGCAAGCAATTTTCAGGATTTATGAGTGGTCTACTCATTAAAACACAAAGTTCAAAGGTTATTTGATCTAATGTGTTTTTTCTTTTGCTTCCTTACTAATTGCAGTGCATGTATATGTGTTTACATTGTTTTAGCCTCAGTTATGGAGCTGCATTGGTGTGAGAAAAATAATATATGTACATACATATATGTGGAGCGAGATATATGTGTTTTTTACATATATATTTTTATATTGTTTCCGGGGTCCCGCACATGGGCGGGAATATTCAGTGCTTATGACTATTGATGAGGATCCCCTGGAAGAGAATCATTCTTCCTTTGGACCTCTTCATGCCACGCTATGCTGGATTCGTTTTTGCCAATTGTAGTTTGATTGATTTATATGTGAGAGTCTCATTGTTTTCTTTTCTGAGAGGAAGCATATATTGTGTTTTGTTTTTGTCATCTGACAAACTTGTTTTTTTTACCTATGCCATTGTTCTTTCATTTACACTCAAGTTTGTATTTTCCCAGTTATATATGTTTGTGCAACCTTGTGAGCATCGGAGTATTATTATTCATTTGTGTTTTTGTACTCGTTTATTAACAAATTTCATTTTGATAAACGACTGGGGGTACCTCATTATTTTTTGTAAAATGGTCCTCCATTTGTTGGGTCAGTATGTTTTATAATTGTTTTTCTTTCCAATCATTCCCTGAACAATTGTTGCTTTCATATTGTTTATTGGCACCAGGTTTGGGGTACAGGGCTGCCCGTTTGTTGCAATCACTATTAAACAAGAGTATTTTTCATCTAGCAAATTAGTACATCTTTCTTTTGCTATGCCTTGTATACCCTCTCCCTGGAAACAAGTCTTGGTTATTCCTTTACTTAAGAAACGTACAGCAGAACCCTCTGTTTCAAGTAATTACCCACCAATTTATTTATTACAATTTGCTGACAATCTTGCTGAACAAGCACTGAACTCACATATTTTTAGGTGCCTTATGATGGATGTTCCTCCAGCTAGCTTTCAAGCTCGCCAAATACTAAGGTTGCTTTGGTACCATAATGAAACTTTTTTTTTTTTTTTTTTTTTTTTGGGAAAGCAGGAAACAGGTTTTAATTCTCTCCGGAGCAGAACACGTCAGATCGGACAAACAGGGTATCGTCTCGAGGTGCTCTAACCGCATCTCTGTGGCCTGGCCTCTTATACACAGGTTTATTGCTTTATTGCATACAACACATTCTTTTTTTTTTTTTTTTTTGAAAACCTTTATTGTCATCAAAAGGAAAGACAAGTCGAGGCCTACAACCAAGCCGGCCGGCCGCAATGTGCAAGATAATCAGGAGTCACCAGGCAAATATTACATAATCAAGCAATACAAAGCAGAGGCCGTACAATCACAGAAGGGGAGAAAAAATACAGAAACCAAAGGGCTAAAACACAGGAGTAAATAAGGCTTAATTTTATAATATGGGGAGAAGACATATGACAGGCTCATTTTCAATACGGAGGCATCCGATATCCCAAAATAACCTCAACATTAATAAAGGGGCATGGGGGCAAAATATCGGGGGGACAATACAATGCATTCAAGAAAATCAGGATACGTGAGACACAATCAGCCCCTGAGCATTATCCTCGTAACATGCCCGCCACCCAAGACACTACCAAGCCAGAACAGCGGGATCGGAAAAACAATGCATCAAAACCAGCCCGTCATAGTAACCTCTGGGACACAGGAAGGAAAAAAGGGGGGGGGGGGACGAAGTGGGGAAGGGGAAGAGGAAGGGAGAGGAAAATGGAGGGAAGACAAAATAAAACAATAAAAACAAAATAAGAAAATATGAAAAACAAAAGGAAGAAGACACGCCGACACAGGCCCCCCGTGGCGGGAAGACAGGAGACAAAAGGAGTAGCGGCCCAAGTGGGGGTATGGCGATCGGGGAGAAAGACAGCCGAAACATAGCAGGAGGATTAACGACGCCACACCCCCCACCCGAAACACACCATAGGAGGTCGGGACAGACGCGGCCTCACGAAAAAGAGATACAAAAGGGCCATAGAACCAGAAGACAAACAAAAAATAGAGCCCAACCCACCCGTCCCACCCTGCACCCCTGTAGAAGGCTATGGCCCACCCGTCAAACAGCGTGCCTGTCGCCCTAAACCAGAACCCGAAATATAGCGAGAAGTAAGAAAGAAGAAAGAGACAAAAAGGCAACAAAAGCGGAGAAAAGAAGACAGGAGGGAGGAGCAGAATAACCATAATCCGAACGGGCGGCCGCAGCCCTCCGCCCAACCAGACAAGCACAGTCAAAAACAGACCAGGATGACACCCCATCACGCGCCACAAAACATTAGGAGAAGGGGACCTCCCACCTTTCTACGATTAAAAACAAGTATGCTACTAAATCGTATACCGGGAATCAGACGGAAGTCGTACATTTCACCCCCAACCCTTTCGAGCGACAAACCCCACCCACCACATGGCAATGTAAAACCACATACTAAATACTAAATCAGCATATAATCGAGTGGAATGGTGACTAGCGTAGTTACGTGGGGGGTAGATAGATCCACAAGGGAGCAATAGTCCAAACAGAAAGTATCGATGCATCAAATATCGCAGCACGAGCAATGAAAAACAGGAGTTCAGTTGCGCCACTGGAGCAGGCGAGGTGGCCCCAATTATAGACACAGGCAAAGCCATCAAAGCAGGCACAGGAGGCAGTCCACCAATAGTTTCAGGCAACAATGACGAACAGGGTCGCAGTACAGCATCCAAGTCCCCGGGGTCCGAACCTTGAAAAGCAGGGCGCCCCAAAGTCACCGACACACTACACGATCTTCGATCAGTGGCGGAGACAATCAAGTCAATCGAGGGGGGCGAGGCAATGAAGTCTTCGAAACAAGAGGGCGACAAGAAGAAATGGCCGCCCAAAATGGCGGCAGATCGTGGCGTACCCACCGAGACGCCCAGGGCCAGGGAAGCGTGTAGGGATCTCAGGGCTTCCAGGATATCTCTGACCGTCGGCTCACGTCCACCAGATACGCTCACCACACCAATAGGCAACACGGGCCCGCCGCCACAGGGTGATTCTCGTTTCAGAGGGTCGGCCGCCATTTCGTGAATCAGCCCAATCGCCGCTCACCAAGACCCCCGGAAAGAACAGTTCTCAAATGTAGGACTTTACAAGCTCCGGGGGTCCCAGCAAGGGCGGCCTCGATGCCAAAATGATGTCCGCCCAAGACGGGTCTCCGCCAGCACCAGCACCGGTGCCCCAATCAAGCGGAGTCCGGGCCCCGAGGACCAGGGCCGCCGGACAAAGCAGCGGCGGGGAGAGACCCCTTCACAGACTCAGGTCCCCGGGCCTCTCACCCACGTCGGCCGCGCGGCCACCAGGGCAGGCCCGGGTCAGGATCGCCGGGATCTTCGCACATCGGCTCCCAACACTGGTTCTCGCTCTCGGCCGGGGCCGAGAGCCGTCGGATCCCACCGGCCAGGTCCCGGTCCAAGTCTCGCAGAGGCCCCGATCTCTCAGAGGCCACAACTCCGGAGCCACTGCACACCGAGACCCCGGGGTCGGATGGTAAGTACAAACAAGCCGTTATGCTTCCAATGCCCCAAAAATGTGTCGTCCCCGGACAGGATAGAAGACAGGATAGGCAAACAGGACGGAGGGCTGCGGGAGCGGAGCTAAAGGCCGACCATTACGGCCGCGAGCTAGGCTCCTCCCTCCATAATGAAACTCTTATGTGGATTCTTTCCATTCTGAAGAACAGCTCATAAGCAGTAGTTATGCTTCCCTTTCAATACTCTTAACCACATCGATGCTCAGCATATTCCCCTCCTGTGCTGAGATTTGTTGATTCCCATTGTTTCATGACGAGCTGGGCTCGTCATGAGCGTGCGAGGAGGCTACCTCATGACGAGCCCAGCTCGTCATGAGTGTGGAAGGGGTTAAACAAACAAATACAAATAAATAATATGGCAGCTGGATGGGGGGCAGATGTGGTAGCCTCTCCACTGTAGCAAAATGGTCTGTATACTATTGTCTGGAACTTATAAAAGGCTCTTTCACAATAACCTGCATCTCAGAACAAGACAGTGTGTTGCGCCTTTTTTTAAAAATGGGCAGTATCTCTGCAGCTCAATGCATGTTTTTGTCAGAATTATCTCCCCCTGTACATAAACTGATTAAGCGAGCTAGTAAAAGCTACTTGCAGAGAGCACTCCTAAATTAACACTCATTGGGTGTGTAGTTAAAGAATATGACATAGCCTCACTTAGTCTTAAGAAAAAGGGGTCAAATGAAACGCTGGTTACTGTTACATTGTTTTTTTAAGAGCTATCTTATTAATATCAAAATATAGGTAAGGCCTATTCAAAGGGTGTGAGTCTGGAAAATATTTAGCTTTGGCGAACTGCCTTTTCTGAGGGTTGAGTGTGCAGATATTTCAGGGCAGAAGAGGTTTCTTCACAGACACCAATAATCATGCAGAAAGCAGATTTTAATTCTGTACACGTTAAGGCGCTACTTATCGTGTGTGGAACATTCAAACAGTGTGAACTCTAGTGTCTTTTATGGCACCTTCGTTCAGAGATGGAGGACTCTTCGTCAGGCAATCCATCCATTTTAGAAATGTATACTTTAATTTGTAAACTGTTCCCATTTTTAACATGGTTTAGTCACCAGGCCATTGCTTAGTAGATAGAATGACTTGTTAAAACATACAGCAATACAAATATGTAAAGCTGGTACAAGGCAGAAATTGTTGGCAAATATCAATGGTTCAACATATTTTTGGGATAAGCAAAGGTCATCTTCATAAGGGGCAAGTAGAATTGCAGTAAAAAATAAGGCAAGGGTACATATTAACATTCTACAACTTTTCATTATTATCCACGTTGTACGGACTAGCAATTGCTTAATAGGACACTACAAGGGAATATTTACGATTTTTATTAGCATTCTCACTTTACAGCTATGTCACAGTAGACACAGTAAACACCTTAGCCCACAGCTTTCTACAAGCCAATCCTTAGTTACGTTCTACTCTAAAAAACATTCCCTTTGCAACCTTTTTAGGTGATCATAAATGAATCAGTGCAGACTAGCATAATTTACTAGGCATTGGGGAAAGAAGGTGTTTTTATATGTATTTTTGTTGCTCACATGTGTAAGATGTGATACATTGGGACTGGGTATTTTGCTACATCCTTTGGTTTCGTTCGACTTTAAAACCCCTCTAAAGACAATTAGGGGAAAGAATTTTAGAGGTGGGGAGAAAAGGTAATGGGGCAAGGAAAGACAGATGGTTACATTTATATTACTTGTTTTAGTCAGTGTGCATGGTCTTGCATCCCACTTCATTCAGTGTTAAACACTGTCGGCACTAATAGGTACAGGAGACTCTGACCATTTGGCAGTTCTCTCCTGTCCCTTATCTGCTCACATGGATTGCTTTTCGCCAATTTAGCTGCCCTTGTCAACACTTCATTAGCAGCAGGAACTCTTCGGCATGCAGTCTTAACAAGAATACCTAAATAATACCCTGCCAGTGCAGATATGCTTCAATTGTCAAATTTTTAATCATGGCTCCTAGCTACTGCACAACAACTTATTAAATGACAGCAGGTTTCTCCATTTTATCTTTTTGATCTAATGGGAAAATTGTGTTACAGCCACTCTTTAACCAATATGTCACAGAGCAGCCTTTTGCTAGAAACTTTGATAAAGGGTAAAGTTAGCCAGGCAGGATGTGTCTCTTTCACTGCTCCTTAAACAGATGTCTGGTTCATATTCCCAAACCACCCAATATTGAAAGGCTCCTCATTTCTCCGTTCAGGCTGCAGCTGGGACGCTGGAATAATGGAGAGTGTGATTGGTGACAATGAAGAAAGAAAGGGATGTAAGGTTCTTTCCATCACGTCATATTCAGAGGTATGTATGTGGACATTTATTTATTTATTTATTTATGGGCTTATAAAGCGCTATGAATAAACTCCCAAAGGAGTATCTCCGCGCTGTGACTGCCGGTACAAAAACTGAAAAGAATGCAAAGAATTAAAAATGCTGTGAACATAGAGCCAGTTATAATGAACCAAACAGAAAGGTTTTTAAATGTTTTCTGAATTGAAGGTGATCTTTACACAGCCTCAATGACAGCGGAAGTGAGTTCCATAATTTGGGACCCACAACAGATAGAGCCCTACCACCCAATCTGCTCTTAGTTATCTTAGGGACAACCAATAACAGTTGGTGGCTGGATCTGAGGGCACGAGTGGGGGCATAGGGAACAAATTTGTTCGCCAGATACTCAGGTCCTAATTGGTTAAGGCCTTTGTGGATGGTGCAGCACGTCTTAAACTTCACTCGCTGACGAATTGGTAGCCAGTGAAGTTTATGGAGTAATGGTTTGGAAGGGGATCTGGGGGGTGCATTTAGCACCAGCCTGGCAGCTGTGTTTTGCACCACCTGCAAACGGTCCAAAACCTCCTCACTTGCACCTGCCAAGAGCCCATTGCAATAATCAAGCCGGCTGATGATCAGAGCCTGAACAAGAGTTTTCCTCTGGGAGTCAGGGAGGAAAGGGAAGATTTTACGAAGAAGGCCAATCACATGAAAGCAAGATCCTACGGTGATGTTGACATTTTGCTTCATGGTTAGCTCCGGTTCCAATCTGACTCCCAGATTCTTGACCAATGTTTTAGGCTCAGGGACTGGACCCAAATCAGAAGGCCACCATTCAGGGGACCATTGAATCCTGGCTTCACCAAAGAGCATCACCTCTGTCTTTCCAACGTTGCACTGAAGAAAGTTGGAAGACATTTCTAGGTTTTCTATCCCCGCCTGACCACAATATTAGAATGTATACTCAAAGACACTAGTTTACTTAAAAAATTATCCCTGAATTCATTACCTTTAGTTTTGATATTGTAGACCTACACTGTGAAATACACTGTTAGTAGCGAAGAAGCTAGCCCAGTTTACATATTGTGCCACACTAAAAATCGATCTATTTCACCAAGAGGTGCAAGCTTCTCTAAAGAATGAATCCATTAGCAGTATCTGGGTTGGAGTCTTATGATTGTGTCTATTCAGGGATGTGGGCTGAAGATCGTGTCCAAGTCAGGCTGATATGAAACTGCATTCGCAAAGCAGAAGGGAGGAGGGTTACAGATGCCCTGCTCGACTGGAACATGTCACAGGAGATACTGAGACGGCTCACCTGGCTTAAGTAAGGTAAGACTTTGAATGCATCCCACCATAGTGTCCTGTCACAAAGCTGGTTCTCTACCCCATGGGTCTCCACCGCCACCTCGCCCTGCAGAGACCTGCCTGTCTATGAGGAGGAGGCCAATGTAATGGCCTACCAAAAAACAAACAATTTTCAAATTAGAAATAAAAAATCAAAACTGTACAAAAATGCACATGACTCCCTAGGCACTCCTTGGAACCCACTCATTTGTGTCAGAAGCCTGCGTTCTTGTCCAAACCTCCATTTCTCTACACCCCCTAGCTTTCCACTTTTACATATTCGTGTTTGTTGCAGCTTTTCAGAAAGCTGTACTGCCACATAAACGTGTCTGTGGCACCTAAGATATCCTGCCTGTAAACCTTTCTGATCCTCGTCTCCAAAATGACCTTGCCACCACAATTAGGGAAGAAGCACAATTAATTCCCTCAGCACCCTCAAAAATGGACTGCCAAGTCTCCCTAACATATACAGACTTGTCAATCAAAAACCTTTCAGTAGTATGCCCTAATAGCCAGACACATTGATAAGGCAATATGACAAGTTGTCATTTAACATGGCAAACAGACCTACCTTGAAATCATAAAAAAGACTTACCTTTAACAAGTTTTGGACTAGTAAGTGTCAACATTCCAGCATGTCCTGATAGGTCAAGACCACTCGCCAGCCATATTGGTCCACAGAGGATATCTTCTTTGTGATCCTCCAAAAAGGGACATAATCTTGAACCTAAAGTTTGAATTATTTCAATATAATACTTAAACATCTATAAAAGTTCCAACTTTTATAAAAAAACAACTAACAGTCATAGGTTAATCAAAACACTAGTTTTTCCGCCTTTGGTAAATTACAAAGGTTCAGAATGGTCATGCCATAGCCTTTCCAGCCAATGAGATTAGAAACATACAAAAAAATGTTCTAAAGGTTTTCATTACATTACTAGTACACCAAAGACTGCCCCAAGAAACAATGTGTGGCTGGGATTATATCAGGTTTTATTTCATATTGGTTTTGCGAAACTGAATTTCATTTTTGTTATTTTTTTTTATTGACATTCCAACACTTTATACATCTGAAAACAAGATATTAAAATATACACACATTTGTAACAAAGAGCGTATGGTAGTACGTCCCTGATCTCAGCAATGCCTATGATCTGCCTCTTACCAGTCAAATACCTTGTGTTGGCAACTGGTTGTGTCAAACAAGTTACTTACCTTCCGTAATGATGTATCTGTAAGAGACATAGATTAGTTATAGATTCCTTACCTTACAATTACCTCCCAGGCGCCAGACTGGATCCGGAAAGTTTTTCGTCACCAGTACCCCTGTGAGTCCAAAGGTGGTGTCGGTCGACTCCGCGTTTGTCGTTTGTGTCGTGGTCGCCGGGATGACGTCGCGGTAGCTACTTAGACACCGTCCTCGCGCAAAGACGTCAGTTCTGCACATGAATCTCCACACCATAAGCGCAGAGCCATGCAAGACACTGACCACTGGTGCACAAAACTAGGGCCCTGAAAGGAAGTCCTTAACCCTAGAAATGAGTTCGCAGAACCGGGAGAATGGGTGGGGCGGCAAGGCTCTATAACTAATCTATGTCTCTTACAGATATATTGCTACCGAAGGTAAGTAACTGGTTCATCTCAAAGAGACATGTTAGTTATAGATTCCTTACCTTAGAATAGATACCGCAGGAATACCAGCCTCGGAGATGGGTCTGCGAACCAAGTTCACACCAGAAAGTCCTGGAGAACAGAACGGCTAAAGAAGCTGCTCTCTGGACTTGGCTGTCCAGGCAGTAGTGTTTTGTGAAAGTAGCTGCCTGACAGATGTCATTAAGGGTAACTCCACGTCCCAAAGCAGTGGTAGCTGCCGTCGCCCTGGTGGAATGGGCGCGTAACCCCACTGGAGGTTCCTTCTTCGCCAAAGAATAATGAGCTTTAATGCACAAAACGACCCATCTAGAAAAGGTCCTTTTGTGCACAGCCCAACCGTTTTTAGCACCCACATAGCCAAAAAAGAGGTTTTCATCCACCCGAATTGCTTTGTGCGATCCAAATCAAATGAAAAAGCACGTTTTGGATTCTGACGGTGGAGATTCTCCTTCTTTGGAAGGGTGGGAAGGCTGAAAGAAGGTGGGCAAAGTGATGGTCTGTCCAATGTGGAAAGAAGTAACCACTTTGGGAAGGTATGAAGGACGAGTTCGGAAGACAACCTTGTCCGGATGAACAGCCAGAAAAGGAGGTTTAGAATAAAGAGCTTGGAGCTCACTCACCATGTGCACAGAGCTGATGGCCACCAGAAAGGTAGTTTTTGAAGTCAGAAGCCTGAGAGGACAGTTATGCAGCAGCTTAAAGGGAGCGCACATAAGATTTGTAAGAACTAAGTTCAAGTCTCACTGGGGCATTACGAAGGGAACAGGAGGAAAAGGATGAGTGATGCTTTTAAGGAAGCGATTTACAATGGGGGACTTGATAAAAGAAGGCTGATCAGGAAGCCTAAGAAAGGCTGAAATGGCTGAGAGGTAGCCCTTAAGAGTGCCCAAAGCAGAGCCCTGCTGGGCCAAAGAAAGGAGGAACAAGAGAACCTCAGAAAGAGGGGCGGAAAGGGAATCCACAGCCTCTGCTGCGCACCATGCCACAAATTTGTTCCATCTGCAGGAGTATGCAGTCTTAGTGGAGGGACGCTTGGCTGCCAAGATAACATCACAGACTTCGGGAGGAAGGTCGAAAGCAGTCAACTGTCGCCGCTCAATCTCCACACAAGGAGGTGGAGTCTGTACAGGTTCGGTTGAAGGACCGACCCCTACTGCTGCAACAGATGATCCTTCCCAGTCAGTCGGATAGGAGGATCAATGGCCATGTGTAATAGCTCATGATACCAGACTCTTTTTGCCCAATCCGATCCACCAGAGTGACTTGGGCCCGGTCGCGTTTGATCTTCTTCAACACTCTGGGCAGAAGTGGTGTAGGCAGAAAGGTGTACAGAAGACAGCAACTCCACTCGCGATGAAAAGCGTCGCCGATGAATGCTGCCTTGGAAATTACAAAGCGCAGAATTGCTGACATTGCGCTTTCTCTTTGGTGGCGGGTAGATCAAACCAAGGCTCTTCCCCACCGTTGAAAGAGACCTTGAACTGCCTCCGAGTGAAGGAGCCATTTGTGATCAATCAAGCACCTGCGGCTGAGTTTGCCCGCCCTGGCGTTCAGCGAACCTGCTAGGAGTTGAACCACCAGGGATATGACCTGATGTTTCAGCCATGTCCAGAGGCGGAGGGCCTCTTGACATAGGGTCCACGACCCCACCCTGCCTTGCTTGTTGCAGTACACATGGCGGTGGTGTTGTCTGTGAACACCTGCACTACTCTTCCCCCGGACAGAGGGAAGGAATGCTTTGAGTGCAAGACGAATCGCCTGAAGCTCCATAAGGTTGATGTCGAGCCCGGACTCCGCAGGAGACCAGAGGCCTCTGATCTCCCTCTCCCCCATGTGGCCACCCCATCCCAGAAGTGATGCATCAGTCACCACTGCGAACTCTGGTTGGTGAAGGGAGAGGGATCTGCTGTCCACCCAATACTGGTTCGTCAGCCACCATTGCAGTTGGAGTGCAGTGCCCCCTGAGATCTGGACGCAATTGGACAGGTTCCCCTGATATTGTGCCCACTGAAACTTCAGGTCCCACTGCAGAGCCCGCATATCCCATCTGGCGTGATCCACCAGCAGGATGCAGGAGGCCATCAGACTCAGCCTGAGAGTCATCCTGACCGAAACCCGGGATAGGGGCTGAAAGATTGGAATCACAGCCCGAATATCCTGGATTCCTGTTTGGGAGGATAGACCCGAAACTGCGTCGTGTCCAGAACCGCTCCAATGAAGAGGTGCTTCTGAGAGGGAGTCAGGTGAGACTTCGGCATGTTGATGAAGAACCCCAGCAGATGCAGGAGGTCGGCCGTAGTCTGGAGGTGGGTGACGACAGCCTGCGGCAAGCACGCCTTCAACAGCCGGTCGTCAAGATAGGGGAAGACTAGAACTCCTGATCTGCGTAGATGAGCTGCGACCACCGCCATCACTTTTGTGAACACCTGAGGGGCACTGGTAAGACCTAAGGGGAGCAAGGTGAACTGAAAGGGCTTGTGGCCCACCAGGACGGGGATATGGAAGTAAGCGTCCTGCAAGTCCAAAGCTACCATCCAGTCTCAAGGGTCGAGGGCAGACAGGACCTGAGCTAGCGTCAACATTTTGAAATTCTCCTTCCGGAGGAAGCGGTTGACGTTCTAGAGATAAAAGATAGGACGTAGGCCTTTGTACTTCTTGGGCACCAGAAAATAGTGGGAATAGCAACTACAACCACAACCTATTTCTGGTGCAGGGACTCGCTCGATGGCTCCCTTGGCCAAGAGAGCCATAACTTCCTGTGGGAGAAGGGCCAGATGATTCTCCGACATGCAATGGTACTGAGGTGGCCTGGCAGGGGGGAAGAGTCTCGAAGGGGAGGCAGTAGTCCCTTCGGACTATCTGCAAACCTCACCTGTCCGACGTGATGGGGCGCCAGTGGGGGAGGTGATGGTGAATCCTGCCGCCCACTGGTGATTGGTGGACCGGAAAGGGTGGACTAGGAGGGTTTGGAGGCTGCTGCAGAGGGGGAAGTGGTGGACTGGCCCGCTCGCTGGCCCCCAGAATCACGATGGTGGTTCCCACATCCCCAGCTGTGCATGGACTGAACGGCTTGCGCTGGCCTGTGCCCTGGGTGGAACATGGTGGGGCACCCCTTCTGTAGCCACGAAAGGGGCTGAAAAGCAGACTGCGCAGGGCGAGTGGCATAACCCTAGAATCCTTGAACCTATCTAGTGCATTGTCTGCCTTGTCGCCCGACAGGCAATGGCCATCAAAGAGCATATCCATAAGGGTAGCTTTAACATCCCCAGAAAGGCCAGCCGACCTCAGCCAGGCATAGCGTCGAAGGGCTACCACGTTGAAATCGTCCTACCTAGCAAATCGGCAGTGTCCAGTCCACAGCGTATGGTAAACTTCGCTCCGTCTCTCCCCCCGGCAACTGCACAGGAGAGCACGACCAGGGCACAGGGGCAGCACCTGTGCTACTGTATCCTACACAGACTGGGTATAATGGCCCAATAGACATGCAGTGGTTACCGACCGCAGTTCAAAGCTTCTTTCCAAGATGGTACAGCTTTTTGGATTCCCTATCAGGTGGTGCGTTAGGGAATGCTCCTTTGGATGTGGAGGCTTGGACCACCAAACTCTCAGGGGTGGGGTATTGGGAGAAGAAAGTGGGGTCGACTGGGGCCGGGCGGTGGCGTCGCGCAATCATCCTATCCACAGGAGACCCTGTGTTGGGCCTGGACCAGGTGCCCATAAGGATGAGGGCTTCATTGAGCTGGTTGGTCCTGACCGCCACCATAGGTAGCTCGAGTTTGAGAGCCTCTGCCGCCCTACGCAACACCACTGCATAAGACGCTCCCTCCTCCGGAGCCACGGTAGGAGGAGACAAGATGCCAAGGGCTGTTGCAGTATCCAGACCACTGGCTTCCCCCAGTTACTCTCTCCATTCTGGTTCGTAAGCCAACTGGTCAGTCAAAGTGTCTCCAGACCCCTCCCAGGCCTTCTCACCCTCCTCTGGTTACCAATCTGGCAGAAAAGCACCCCGTTATAACAGGAGCACAAAAGTACCCGTCAGCGCCGGATCCATCGTCAGTTGCCGCTGGTCCGGCTCCATGTCCACATCGGGGTGGAGGCCAGAGACACAACCGGCGTCTGCTGCAGACGTGGTGCTGGTGCAATTAGGTCAAACGGTGCCAAGGCCAGAGCCCCCAGCGTCGAAGGCCCAGGGCCCCCAGCTGAGTCTGCGGGCCCGAAGGCGCGCCCGCAGAGTCAGGCTGCCCAAAGATGGCATGCATTGCTTCTTAGAAGGTGTGACGTTAGGCAGGGGTCGCTCCAGGTCCCAGGAAGGAAGTGAAACGGAGTCGACCCTTCAGGGACCACCCGCATCCCTCGTCGCGTCGGCCGACCGACAGGGAGAAGTCGAAGAGCGATGTTGCTTATTAGACTTCTTCTTGTGCTTCGATTTACCTGAGGAGTGCGAAGCCTTTGATGAAGATGGTGGTGGCTCCTCGACCTCCCACGCGGCCGGGTCCTTGAACGGCACAGAGCAGATTGTCAGGCATCGAGGAGCTTTCAGTACTGCACCCACAAAGACTTTGTATTCGCGGACCGGCAGTCGGAGCATGACTTGGGGTCGGGGTCGTGCTCCAGGTAAAACAGGCACACGCGGTGAGGATCCGTCACCTACATCAGCCAGCTTCAGGAACCGCAAGCCTTGAAACCAGGCATCCCTGACGTGCACCAGAGAAGACTCAAAAAAGACATCGACAAAAAGTCAGTCAAAAAGTGACTGAAGGTACTGCTCTCTCCGGATCTGCACTGGCTGGAGTGGAAAAAGAAAGTACTGAAGTCAGCGCGCGAGGGTGGCGTCTAAGTAGCCACCGCAATGTCATCCTGGCGACCACGACGTCAATGACGTTTCGACGAGCAGGGGTACTGCTGACGAAAAACTTTCCGGATTAAGTATGACGCCTGGGGGTAATTCTAAGGTAAGGAATCTATAGTTAATTGTCTCTTTCAGATTATTAGTTTCTGTGGCTTCCCCCAAAGCCAATATATATAGTGGCACATTCTTATATGGTTTATTTTTTGTTTCCCATCTTGCTCAATCCCTCATGATTAATGTTTCTTCAAGTCTGTATTGTCTCATTCAGTCACCCCATATCTTCTCAAGCGTATTAGGAATCCTTTTCCGTTGTAGACCACTCATTCTATGGCTATGGTCTAGTCCATGTTTTGCACACAATCTCCATAAATTGGTGGATTCATGCTGCTCCAGTGCTGAGGTGTCCCTCATTTTGCAACTATAATGCTCACACTAACAGTTTCTGGTAAGGTTTCACATATTGGTTGCAATATATATTCCCAGTATAATCACGGCATCTACAACGTCAATAATTTTTCTATTGCTTCATTATTTTTGCTACCTGAATCCAGTAAGTGTTCACCTCTCGAATGTTCCACAGAGTGTGTACGAATGTTCAGTAGCAAAGTGAGCAAGGGACCCACGTCTGGGCATACCCTGCCAACTTAGGGCAAACAAAGCAGATGATGGACGGAGCGCTGAAACTTTTCAGACACTCATCTCCAGTCTCAGATCTGGATTGAATCCCTCACCATTCTTCAGCTCACTTCCCCACCTCAGTTCAGACCCAGCTATATGCAAATTAGTCTTGACCCAGTGCCTCATGGGAACAGTCCAGCCGGAACTGCCAAGCCAGGTCTTCCCTGAACCGGAAACAAGCATTCTGGGACCGGTTTCTGGGTAACACCCTTCATCAGCCAAGCCAGCTTGAATCCAGATGCAAAGTGAGCAAGGGACCCATGTCTGGGCATACCCTGCCAACTTAGGGCGAACAAAGCAAATACAAGGAGATGATGGAGGGAGCGCAGAAACTTTTCAGACACTCATCCCCAGTCTCAGATCTGGGTTGAATCCCTCACCATTCTTCAGCTCACTTCGCCACCTCAGTTCAGACCCAGCTATATGCAAATTAGTCTTGACCCAGTGCCTCATGGGAACAGTCCAGCCGGAACTGCCAAGCCAGGTCTTCCCTGAACCGGAAACAAGCATTCTGGGACCGGTTTCTGGGTAACACCCTTCATCAGCCAAGCCAGCTTGAATCCAGGGGCAAAGTGAGCAAGGGACCCATGTCTGGGCATACCCTGCCAACTTAGGGCGAACAAAGCAAATACAAGGAGATGGAGGGAGCGCAGAAACTTTTCAGACACTCATCCCCAGTCACAGATCTGGGTTGAATCCATAATCATTCAATCCATCAAAGAAAACAGCACTACATTTTAGTTTACGAGGAAGTTTGCAAATGCATTAAATAGATACCCAACTGATCTCAGAAGGGCACCTGTAAATTCTCAGTTTTTGATGGAGGTCTATCTAGTTGTAGAAATGCTCATGAGAACACTGGGGTAGAGTAACAGAGGTAGTAATTCACAAATCTAAAATCAGTGCATCTTTTATTCCTGTGATCGTTATGTTGTCCTCAAATATCACTCCTTGACCACCTACATTTTTGTCTTGGATATTCTGCAAGAAGCATTGGTATCCTTGTGGAACGGTGCCTTATCATTCAGAAGCCAGGTTTCTCTGATAGAAAAAAAGGTCTTGTTTTTCTTTGTCAGGTAGTGGGTCATATGTATTCTTTGTACACCGTGATCAGGTATTAACTAGCACACCACTTTGGTGGGAGGCAATGCATAGAGTATTTGGTAAGAGTATGTTTTGAAACAGTGTAAGGTGTAAGGGTGGGTTATGGGGAATCAACTCTATTGCTGTCGCATTCAAAGCGACTTTGCAGTGATTTGGTATGGTTTATATTCAAAGTATTGAGTTTTCATTCATAATGTGTATTGTGAATTACTGGTGGGTGCATGTAGACGTCTGGAATGCAGCAAATGAGAGAAGAGAAAGTTGAAAGTGTAGGAGTGGCCGCTTTTCTTTCTCCAACAGGTAGATGGAGTACATTTTAATTGTAGTTTGAGAGGGTGGGTATCTGTTAGACGGACCGGGAGGGTCGGCCGAGGATAAGGGGAGAGGTCTCCGGGGAGAGCCGTCTCCAGTGAATCGTACAGACGAGTAACTTCCCCCCCACAGACGGACACCACACAATGATAAAGTTCAACGATACTTTATAGGCAATTCTTTAAGTACGGTAGAATGGTACAAGGAGGTCTGGACTCAGGGGTCCCCTCTATTCTGGTCTCTGGTTGGGAAAAGGGTAGCGGGACAGTCTTGTTACCAAAAAGATGGAAATAGCTCTCAATCCTCGAGCTCGGTGGTGTAGATGAACGGGCCGCGGCGGAGCCAGCGGGTCCCGAGATGGATGAAGGAAGACGACGGTCCGCGGCAGAGCCAGCAGGTCCCGATGAAGGTGGTGGTTACAAACGGTCCGCGGCCACGCCAGCAGGTCCCGACGACGATGAAGGATAGGGTGGTTCCCAAAGCCGCGGCAGCGCCAGCAGGCAAGACGAGGGTGCACAAGACAGAGCTACGGCAGCGCCAGTAGTCCGTCAAGGATGAGTTCTTCTTTGCGTCTCTCGACTCCAAGATACAACTCCCGTCCTGCTCTGGAGCTGCCCCAGTTATAGGGCTGGTGTGCTTTGATGTCCGGACCCTCGCACTTGGAGGTCGGGAGATCCGGGATGAGGGGGTTCAGACACCCAGCAGGGGGGTGGAGCCAGCGCCCGGGGAGGCGATGGGCGAGCGGCACTTGGCGGGGGAGAGCCATCGACACCTCTTGCTCCCATTGACTGACCAAGTAGCCCGCTCACCTCCTGGGTGGATGTTGGTGCCGGAATGTCTGAGGCCTGGCCAGGCCCAGGGTTGAGGTCGATCGGGGGCCAGGCGGCCTCGTGGTGGAGTGTCCAAGATGGCGCCCAGTATGGGCGCGCAGGCCGGTAGTGGGTCGGCCTACGCGGTCAACAGGTTCGAGTGTAGGGGTCCCTGCGGGGACGGTGGACGTGCAATGGTGGTGTGTGGTACTTGCGTGGCTGGTTCGGGCCTGGTTGGGCCGGGGGAGAGCGGCCCTTCATGTGGCCTGTCCAACAGTATCCATTGTAAGAACTCTGAACGCAGCAAAAAAAAATCTGGATTGCACTGGTTACCTTCTCAAATGATATGCTGTGTTGTTCTGTAGGTGAGCAACGTGTAAAACCTGCGATTTTGATGCACTACTATAGTTGCTTATGTTCCTAAATGTTGATGAAAATGTGAGGTTAGGTAACTTTCTTCTTCTGTTGTAGAGCTGGTGGTATGCACTTTAGTAACCCCTTGGGTGCCAAGGACGTAATGGTTACATCCTTGGCTGCAGTGCAGAGGACGTAACCACTACATCCTGTCACCAACCCACAAGGGAAGTGCTGGCGCTCCCCCAGTGGGCTGCCCATTTCAATGCCATGTCCCTCACCAGGTATGCCAGCAGAAGCACTTCCGCTGCCAGCCCCAATATCCGTCCTTGGACTATCCTATCCAATGGGCTAAAGGCCTGGTTAAATATTTGGGGATTTGGAGGAGTGTCGACATACAGAAACTATGGGACATAAACAATGGGCAGATAGTTACTTGGTTGTAAGGGAAAATTCCTATCTGGTCTAAGCTTCCAATATACCTGGCTGGGAGAATTGCCATTATGATTGTCCTGCCTAAAGTACTATATCTATATATCTATATATATATCTATATATCTATATATCTATATATCTATATATCTATATATCTATATATCTATATATCTATATATCTATATATCTATATATCTATATATCTATATATCTATCTATATCTCTATATCTCTATATATCTATATATCTATATATCTATATATCTATCTATATATCTATCTATCTATCTATCTATCTATCTATCTATCTATCTATCTCTATCTATCTATCTCTATCTATCTATCTATCTATCTATCTATCTATATCTATATCTATATCTATATCTATATATTCGCAACCTACCTTTACAACTAACTCAAACCTTCCTGAAAACACGGAGAGCTTTAATGGTCTCCTTGGTATGGACGAGTAAGCAGCCGCACATATTGTGGGAGATACTAATGCTCCCATTAACTCAAGGCGGGCTGGGCGCACCGTACATTGCCCTATACGCCTTTTGCGCTTAGGTGCAGTATCTACAACACTGGATATTCCAGACTCCTTTCCAGCCTCATGTGGCAGTGGAATCTGACAGAGAAGCCCCAACACCATTAAATGCGGTCCTCTACCGACCCTATAGGCGGCAAACTACTACACTAAACACAACCGAAATACTGCCCTGGGTCTGGGACAGGCTGCGCAACAGGGTGATCCTATATACACCGTCTATTACACTTGCTCAAAATCCACAGATGCCATCACTGGGAGACAAAGGGAACATTGCGCGGGCACAGAGACTGGGCCTTGTTACATTTGCTGACGTCTACCCCAATTATATATTTTACACCCCCCCTCCAACTGACCAGGGGGCGTCCTGCCGATTCTCTGACCTACTGTTACATTATAGCATATGGGGTACATGTCGCAAAATACATGGCACATTTCCAACTACTCCGGACACTCTCTTGGCCATTGAACCAATGCTCCCCAACTCATTCCCCTGTAAACTCATTACTAGCTTATACAATACTATGCAACGATCATCCCCTGTGGCGCAGCCGAAGGCCCTGGAGGGATGGAATTCTGAACTGGAGGAACCTGTACCAGAAGATCAATGGCAGTTCTGTTGCGGCCAATTAGAAATGCTCTCAACAAATTATAAACTGCGACTTATACATTTTAAGTTCTTACACCGCATGTACAGGAAGCTCGTTCAACTTAAACGCATGGAGTTCCACCCTGATGCGTGCTGCAGGAGGTGCAGGGCCCCTTAAGCTTCGTTCCTCCACATAGCCTGGGATTGTCTGTTAGTGGCAAAATTTTGGGTGGAGGTATTTCAAAAAAATCTGTGAAATGTTGGAGTTCAACATAATCCCATCACCCAAAGTCGGACTCCTGGGATATGTCCAGGAGGCCCAGGCCGGGAGAAGTAGATTGTTGGCCATGCTCTTACTATTGGCGAAACGAAGAGTTGCAATGCACTGGGGCAAACGAAACGCTCCCACTATTAAACCATGGATCTTAGACATTACATTCTGTCAGGAACAACTGAGCATATTCTGGGAACTGCTGCCGCAAGCATCTAGACCCAAAGATATATGGGGGCCCTTTCAAACTTGGCTAACTGCTTAAAAAAACTAGCCCAAGACTAAATTACATCATTCGTTCACTCATCAGATTAGGACACAGAGCAAATAAGAAATCCGCTGTCCCTTAGATGTAAATATCACGACCGCACTGGCACTCTATCTGGCGAGGTATATTATATATTACAGAGCTGGGAGATGGCGCGCTCGGAAAAGAAAACACTATGGTGAAGTTGGGTGTTCCCTGTGTAACTTAGGAATGTGAACAAACTTGATCAACTAAAAAAGCTACAATATGATACACGGTATCACATGTACACTTGCTGAAATAAATGGACTTTGTTTAAATGCCAATAAACACATTTTCAATAACAAAAAAAAAAAAGAAGATCTGCCATAGTTAAAAGAAGGTACAGGTGAAAACTTGGGCACAAAGGGCTGTTTTTTTTCAACTCAATTTCAATATTTCTTTATTAGAACTGTTAATTTCTATAGGAAAACCTGAAAGGATCTACACAAATAACTCCTTGCTGATGTCTTCTTGTCAGAAATATATAATTTTTCAGGATACATTAACGGTTTCATACCCATTTCTTGCACTAACTGGAAGGAGGATGAAAGTACAAAAAATATGAAAAATACGTTATGTCCCAGTAAAATACCAAAAACGGTGTAGAAAATGTAGGTTTTCTGACAAAAGTCTGTCTGTTCCTGCAAACTGGGACAAAGGTGATTTTATCACCACAAACCCTTCGTTGATACCATTGGCAAGTAAATAAAAAATAATAATTAAACAAAAATACCCTTTCTTCTCCAGCCACTTTGTTTTCCATTTTCCCCCCAAAATGTAGCTTTATTTTGGCTAATTTCTAAGTTCCCTTCAGGGAAGTCGACAAACCCTAGGTATCTTTAGAATTCTCAGGATGTTGGAAAAGAGGGACGCAAATTTGGTGTGGATACCATATGTGGACAAAAGGTTATAGGGGCCCAAGCGCGAACTACCATTAATTGCCCAAAAAACACTTGGTATGTTTTGAAAGGGGAGTGAAGGAGGCTGAGAGTTGTGGTTGAAAGGCCATAATGGTGATCGCAAAGGAGATCGGTTTATTCAGAAAGGGAGATGGCTATGAGAACTAGGTGAATTAACAGGTGTAGGCAAGTAGGCAAGTAGGTTTAGCCGGATAATTAGTTAAAGAATGGCAGCTAGAGGACAAACAGGAGTGAGGAGAGCTGGCGTTAAGTAAGGTGAGAGGCTTGAGAAAGAGATAAGGACATTACTGTTAGCAAAGTAGTTTGAGGAAATATGGGTTGGAGTCCTCAGGCAGGTTGGAGTGGTGAAAGATAAATAAGGTGCAGATTTTGAGGATGGTAGAGATGATGGAAGTTGTGAGGTTCGTTTGACAGACCCGAGAACATAGTGATGGTTAAAATGATGGGTGGACTTAATCATGTTAAGAGGTATTGTGAAGTTGAGGAAGTGAGTTAGAAAGAGCAGAGTTAGCCAAGTCTGGTGAATTGAAACATTATGAACTAAGTATTATGAGGTCTATACCCTGAAGAAGGTATCCCATCCAGGTAGATAATGGTTGTAACCAGGGGCACGCAATCCCCTCCAGATGGCTAAAGGGTGCACCCATGTGTAATTATTCAAACCATGTAGCTAAGGCATGTACCCAGGAGAAATTATTCCATCTAGTAGAGTGAGTGGGTGGGTGTGACCTGGAGGAGGTTATCTAGTGATCTGTTTACTGAGTTGGCTGGAGGAAGAAGAGGGGTATATGGTCTTGTGCCTGATCCTGGCCTAGCCATGCCCAAACAGAAAATGCCCTTAACCTGGTGTACTTTACTGAGATGCTGTATGGGTCCTGTTTAAGAAAGAGAATACGCCCTATTGGTCAGGTGAACATAGTTCAATGGCACCACTAGAGCCACACAAAGCAGGTTAATGCCAAATTAATTTAAGACCTAAACCACAAGCTTATAATGTGGAGACCTGTTGCCTGGGAAGTTTTATTTGGTTTGGGAGGAGCAAGGGACAAAAGAGGATGTTTTACCATACCAACCCATTACTTTCTATCCTGTCCCTTCTGTAATGGGAATGGAAAGCCCGTACGGTGGCACAGTACTTTTAGCCAAATGTCTGCACACCAATGACAGAGGTCACAATAACAGAATAGCAGGCACAAAGGTAAAGGGAGAGGCACTGTTGAAAAGAGGAGTCTGTTCCCTTTTCAACAGCACTTCCAAAAGGTTTTCTTCACAAGGACTATGAAAGGATTGACATTATCACCCATGTATCCTTCCAAAAGGAGCCCCAATGTCATCCTTATAAGATCATTGCTGTGGGATTGTGGCTTTGCTCCAATGCCAGAGTCGGGTTTCTTTTAGGAATATGTTTCTCAAAAAGGGGAAGAGATGGGGCGTGACGACCTCTAGACCTGCTACTCTTTAGGAAACCTAAATGCTGCAAGGGCATCAGAGATAATTTCTAGGTAAGTGTAAACAATGAGGAACTGAACAGAGAGCTGAGCTTCCAGGTGCAAGGAACAGCACTCTAGAATTGACCTACCAGCTGCAATTTGCTTTCCAAGGATTGACTTCAAACCAATCTGACCAAGCCACAGATTTTACAATTTTGCCCATGGTGAGTCAGCCCCTATGCAGGGGAAGAGAATGCTCCCCTCATTTTCTGGTGAACCCCATCTATCAGCCCCCATGGGTGGGAAAATCAAATAGTAAATTTAGCTATATGGGAAGATCAGCGTCTATGCTGTTCTGCATCCAGCTTCAGGATCCCCTGGTGAGCGTCAGAATTTCAGGAGGGTGGAAGATGGGAACTTCATTCCATTAAGAATTCATGGTGGTCAAGATAGTGGATTCCTGCTACGTCCATTGTCCACAAGCAGGAATACATTTAGGAGAAGCAGAGAGTCCGCAACATCAGATCTGGGAACTTCATTCCATTAAGAATTCATGGTGGTCAAGATAGTGGATTCCTGCTACGTCCATTGTCCACAAGCAGGAATACATTTAGGAGAGGCACAGAGTCCGCAACATGAGATCTGGGGGCTGTAATCTTAATCCCTAGCCTGTGATTTCCATGTGAAAGACACTGTGTACAGTATACAAAGCACTGCACAACCAAGGTCCGCACTTCCTGAAAGCCCATCTTAGACCACATTTGTCCGCTAGATCGCTCCGATCTAACAACCTCAATCTACTGGTGGTACCACGCACTAAAACAGTCACTTGGGGTGATAGGCGCTTCTTGGTGGCCGCTCACAGACTGTGGAACTCTCTGCCAGTAGCCATCAGAGAGAGCCCGTCTCTGATGCAATTTCGCAGAAAAATAAAGACCTGGCTATTTGGTCAAAAATAGCGACCAATTCAGCCTCTTGGGAACTCCATGCACAGTATCTAGCGCCGAGACGCCTACGGGCATTTGTTCGCGCTGTATAAATAGTAAAAATAAATAAATAAATAAACTGTGGGGGACAAAAACTGATTGGAGAGGGAGAGTCTCGCATTTCCAATGGTGCCTTTACTAATCAAATTAGGGTACAAGTGGCAGGGTTATGGCCCACTGATCTACTGCTCATCATGCGATCCCTGGAAGCAGTACCATCTTCCATCTTCCAGTTTCAGATCAGAGATGTCAGCACGCACTGACTCACTTATATGAAAAAAAGCATCATGGGAACAACGATCTTCCATACACTAATCCATTGAGTCCATGCCCCAACCCCATTGATTTCTGCCATGATGAAGCCTCAGCAGGTGTGGATATATTGTCATCCACCCTAGAGTGATTAAAACATTTAATGGAATTTCCAAACAAAGCCATTTCTTTAGTTTCAGATACTTCGTGATAATGACATTTTTCTTGAGCCATTTACAACATTTGCAAAAGCCCCAACAAGAACTGAAATGCAATTTGGTATTGGTTCAGTGCATGCATTGTCTTGGCTATCAATCCTCTTATCTATGAATACTATGTGCATGTCTCTAACACCACAACAGAGGAGCACAGTTGCTGGTTTCTTCTGAGGAATTATAGGGTGTTATATGATGAAGTAACTCAGCCACTGGTTTCATATTCCGTGGACATGTCTGATCCAAGAAAATAAAGGGGAGAGGATGGTGCATAAAGCCTAGAGCTGCCTACTTTGGAGTTCAGCGTGCCTCAACGTCCTGCAATCCGGACAAATCACTTCACTGCCCCCCCCTCCCCCCCAAATACATGTAGAGCAGATCCCAAAGACAGAAAAACATCAAACATCTTCAATGAACTGTGCTCAGTGTTTGAACAGAGAGAGCCTTTTCTTCTCTTGAACGTCTTCCTTCTCAGGCTTCAGAAAATCGTATCAGATTATCTTGGGGCTGGGTTGATAGGCTGGTACGTTGGATGACTCACCAAATTTGTTTTTTTCAGAGGTGGGCGTGTCTGCTTACCTGAAGATGCATCTACGACAAGGATCGAAACATCTTGTGCGTCCAAAGCCTTTCTCTCCGCTATCGTACGTCTTTTTGCTCCTGAAGGCCAAACAGAAATTGCAGAAGGTGCAGTCATGCTCTGGAGAAAAGCACAAATTACAGGCGGCGAGGAGGTCAACCCAGCGTCGATAAGGAAGATGCAGGGCCCCAAAGCGCTGGGGCGCCCATAAGGCCAAGTGTCTTGGTCTCTGACAACTACGTCCAGAGTGGAGGAGGGAAGAACAGGAGAACAAGATGGAACATGTACTGGAGCAGAAAACTCTTCTTTGCAACAAGAAGGAAAGCAGCGAGCCCCATGACAGCGCAAAATGCATCGATAAATGGGAGCAAGTTTGACACAAGTTTTAACTCAATGGTGGAGAAAAATTATCTAACAATGGAATCGGTACCCAAGCGCATTCACTACCATAGGGTAAGCCACCAAGACCTTGTAACTTCACAGACTTCTTCGAAGAAAACAAGGTACAACAGCACCAGCCCAACAGTAGATGGCAGGAGTATGCAAAGCATATTCATCTACAGTCACACATGCTAGGAACACCATGTTAACATGGGTGCTTGCCCTCAGATGTCAATTAATGGTAATATGTTATCCCAGCTCTATGAGAAAGAATTCAAAATTGAAATGTTGGTGAAAAAGATGGCAGAAGATCTGTTGACCCATAATTAATAGTATTTGCCGGAAATGTAACCTGCCCTTGAGGTAGTAATGGTCCTAGCCAGGTATTATAGTTATACTGTTTCTGGGAGAGGAGGCAGGTGTATAGTTCCACAGAGCAGGCACTGGGGCGCTCCCTCTCTACAACATATGCAGGCAGGTGAGTGCTCCCACTTAACCCATGATTCGGGTGACCTGGTATTCTTGGTGGACGCATAAGAGATGCCTCCACCCTTACATTGCCCTAAGTGAAGTCCCTGTCTGAGAACACTTCTCTACGAAAGCAGAAGGGGGAAGGCAGAAGGAAACGGGGGTAAACACTAAAACTAGCAGGATTGGTTAGGACTGTGTAACTGCTGAAGCTTGTGGAGGAGGAGCTGGGCTCTGGGTTGAGTGTGGAGCCAAAGGAGGCTTGCCTCCCAAAAAGGGCATGCTTGACAATTTCACCAAGTCTAACAAACTTGCTAATCCCAGACACTTGGATGGACAGGCTCTGCTGCCTACAAAGCAATCCCACACCTTTGGCAAAGACTACAGATGTCATTTTACAAGCTATAAACAATCTGTGCTGGAAGTAAAAATATATAGTCCGACAAGAACGTACAACAAAAGCGGGTAGTAGCAATTAGAGAGCTCTGAGTTAAACACGCTCGAGCAGTTGCTGACATCTTGATTCTACAACTGGTCAACATTTGTTAGAGAGTGGGCAGAATAACACATGGGTACATGACACCTTTATCCCCCCCCCCAATCTGTTAGTGCAAACTAAAGATTGCTTATTGTCCGATTACTTAAATATAAGGACCTGAACCCAGTGAAGGAGGCAGACTTTCATTTGGGGTTATTTTTTTCTTAATATATTTTTCATTTTCCAGACTACAGTTTTTTTCCAGTAACATTGTAATTATTTGTGTAGGTAAAAAAATGAAGGTGGCGGCTATGAAACTTGACTGCATGTTCCTCATATCACCAGATGAAAGGTAATATATGATTCTTTTTTTAGTAGCATCCTGACTGAGCAGAAGAGGGTTGCTCAAGGCTCTGCTCGGAATGGATTTCGAAAAAAAATAAAAAAGAAGAAAATAAACCTAGCCACTATATCCTGGGGCTTATTTTTTCCAGGCAGGGCCTTTTAATTCACCTTTTGATTGAAGTATTTAGGTAAATGCCTCAGAGTGTCTGTGTTAGACCTGACATCCATGGTGCAGTATTCCCCCAAAATGTTGCCTTCCTTCACTGATGTTTGGTTGAACTTGTTTTTGTTGTAATTAGGACTCTGTGCACTTTACCCCTGCTAGCCAGGGCTAGAGTGCTTCTGCTCTCTCCTTCAAACATGGTAAGAGTGGACTACATATAATTGGCAAACACAAGATGATGGACAAAGTGCTGAAACTTTTCCAACACTCACCCCAGTCGAGAGATAGAAGTTAAATCTAGCTTGAACTGCCAGGCCAGGTCCTCCCTGGATGGAAAGAAACATCCTGGGATCCGTTTCGTGGCATCACCACTCAACAGCCAGAATAGCTTGAATCTAGTGGCACAGCAAGCCCGGGATGCTTGTTCCTGCACTCAGTTTGTCATCTTGTGGTGTTTACTACATATAATTACAGTTCAGGCTGGACTGTTCCCATGAGGAACAAGGTCAAAAACTGATTTGCATATGGCTGGGTCCAAACTGGGGTTGCTTAGTGAGCAGAAGAACGATGATGGGATTAAACTCAGATATGTGACTGGGGGTGTTGGAAAAGTTTCAGCACTTCATCCATCAACTTATTGTGTTTGCTATGCTACATATAATTGACACATTTCATTTACTTTTACCTAGTAACAGTATAACTGGTACCAGGGCTTGTAAATTAAACGCTACCAGAGGGCAACCCTCTCGTGCCACCCACTAAAGTAGCCTTCGTAAAACATGGCTTAGGACTGCCACTGCAGCCTGTAGTGCAGTTTTTTAAACAGCCATTTCGACCTGGCAAAATAAACCTTTTGCCAGGCCTAAACCTTCCTTTTTAAAATGTATAAGTCACCGTTAATAGTAGGCCGTAGCCACCTGGAGGGCAAAGTGCATGGTATTGAAAAAGTAGGACATATAGGTTTACGTTTTACATGTCCTGGCAGTGAGAAATCACTTAAGTTTTTTTCCACTTCTGAAAGGCTGTCTCTCCAATAGACTTGCATTGGGTTGCCTTATTACCCTTAAGTTCTTACTTCAGACTGGGAACAGATAGACATGAGGTTTACACTCAATGGAATTGCAATTTTAAATCCTCTTTGAAAATAAAGCCTGATTTTAAGGCCACTTTTATAAGGTTACAATTTTTCTGTCCAAACCAACTGTGCCTTTCTGACAGTGTCCTGGGTCACATGCCTGTGAATGGCTCTGCTGTTGTGGGGTGTGTATTGCTTTCAGACAGTGAGATAAACTGGGCCAAGCTGTTAGGGTAGAGTGTCTTCCAGACAGGATGGCTGGGGAGGCAACATACAGTGCCATGATTACAATGTAAAGGGCTCTGCCTACATCACACATAAAATAACCTGAAACCAGGCCTGCCCTTGCCTGTGTCAAATTAGAGTGTTTGGATCCAGGGGAAAGAACTGATCCAACCCAGTCTTGAGGGGTAGGTCAGGGAATTCCCCCCTAAAAAGGCGATCAACCGTTATAAAAATGGGATCTTCAGAACCGCTCATCTGAACACTCATGGACTTGTGTAAGATTCATTAGGACTGAACCCCCGACTCCCCCGTACTCACCTCCCTAACTGCTCTTCTCAATGTCCTTACCCCTTAGATGGAGTGTACTACTCCCTGGGCAACTGAGAGTCTCCAGGGTTCAGACACAGCACAGACTTACGAAGGATCTCACATTGCAGCATGGTGCGGTTACTGATCAGCAGATTCACTGGATCAGATGCAGCACAGTGCAGACTGACACAGGACCTCCCATCGCAGCTCCCCCGGATCAGAAAGCACAAAGCAGACCGACACGGGACCTCACATCGCATCCCTACGCAGCCTCGGGATCAGTGAATTTACTGGAACAGTCACAGCTCCAAGGACGAAAAAGGTACAACTCTCAGCAGGCCAAACTCTGTCCTGTACCCAGCCACCACTCCATCGCATTCGGCTTCACGTTATGACTTTGTATCGATCCAGTGCAACCAAATAAAAGGCAGTTGGCGCTTTGTGCTTTTTGGCGCTATTTTCCCTGGAAACTGTAAATACTCACATCTCCAGTTCTACTGACTGAATTTTTGTTGTTCTGATATTACTTAATTTATTAAACATTGTTCTATTTTTCTTAATTGGTTTGGAATTTAATATTTGTGTTTTCAATTTATTACTGTTTATGTACTACATAAACACTTTACGCATTTGTCCCGGAGTTTAGAATGATTATTTTTGTGCCAAGCTATCAGAGGGCTAAGCACTGTTAATTTAATGACTTTTGTGATTCACTCTGACAAAGACGTTGTTTGTTTTTTGTGAGGGGCTTCCACTCTTGTCATCTAATAACCCATGTTTTTACAGTCTGCTATAAAAAAATCATGCCTCCCACCCTGGTCTCAATTAGTCTACTAACTAATGGATGAAATTTCAAGGTTTAGGAAATCCACCCTAGCGGAACCCACAACATTCATGTTTATCATCTCCTCTAAGGGATTCTAGTTCAGATAATCTGAAAGGTTAGTCACAAATACTTAAATAAATATGATTATGCAATGGCATACCCACTCAAAAGCAATTTTTAAAAGTATTCTTTGATCTAGGGAGCAGGATCATCTACTTCCCTAGAGTGGCATTTATCCTAAATATATTCTTCATACATCAAAAGCATGCTGAAAGTTAAGTGCCCATCTAAAAAACATCTAGTCTTTAAAGCTGTAGAAGATATTTTGCTCTCTCTATTCATTTGTGGCACAACTGGAAAAGTTTTGGCTACTGAAGGAAAGACATCATTGGTGTCAAATTCAATCAGTAGTGTTAAAAGGCATTCTTCTCTTTCACAACAGAGTTGGAAATAATATTCTATTTTGACAGCTCGAGCAGACTCTAAATTGTGACATAGAATTAAAATATATATTTGTCATTGTCCTTGACAGCACAGTCTCATCTAAAGTTTGGAAGCCAGAGATGTTCCTGCCTTCAAGAACAAACACCTCTGACATATCTAGAAATACCAAGAAAAGCATCTGCTTGTTCTAGTGTTAGTAAACAAGAGTATGGTACAGGTTGGAAAAAAGTATTTTTATTTAACAAATAAAGAATAGTAATCAGTAACAGCAAACTCACATTGGATATCTTCCACATCCATGTTTAGCGTGTCTTCTGTTAAATCAACAAAGGCAGGTTTTCCATTCCTCTCTACTTCTGCAAAAGCAGGTGATAAAGGAAAGTGGATCTGGCGGTCTACTGGTGCCTCTGAGAGGGGACATAAGGAAAATTTTAAAATACAATTAAAATATCAGCAGTCTTTTATTCTACCAGATTGTGCCTGTAGAAAAAGAAGGAATAACAAAGTATCTGTAACTCACAGCAATCAGGGAACGGTTCTCATGTCATATACATTAAGAGGAAAAATTAATAAAGTTACCTAAACAGGGACAGTCATTTACCCGTAGGTCTTACATTTATTCGAATCATCAAATCAACGGATACCCTGCCCTACATCACAGAAGAGAAGCTACGGACAAAGAGTAACTTAGAAAGCATACTGGAAACTTGGTCTTACTTATCAGTACAGGGTGGACCCCATGCCATCATATTTTGAGAGTAGATTCCATATATACAGAACATTGGAAATTGTAGAGAAGGCAGCATAGGAGCAGCTTACTATTAGAAAAACATGTTTTGTAGAACTTCCTGACCAAATCTTCATTGCTCAGCATATTATCAGCAGTGAGGTAGGCCACATAGCCGGCTATCAGCGGTATGCCACAGATCATGCCTAGAGAAGGTCACCTTAGCCAAAATAGACTATGCACAAACAGTGTCAAAGTGGATACATTAATTTCTGTACAGGGCAATGGTGGTCTCTACAACTGCTCAGTCTGCATCATTGCTCCAAAAGACAAACAGACAAAATGCAAGATAGCAGTCACATAATCCAGCGGCTCCGAACCAGGCCCAATAAAAACCCTGCTCATATCCTCCCTAGAGGAGAGGCAACAGTCCTGGTGTATACTGCCGGCCAACACCTCAAACACCCCTGGGAGTGGGGACCCCTTGGCTGGGAGCAATCGACTGGCACTTGGAGACTGCTTCCGAGCGAGGGGGCGCGAGTGAGGTGCAAGGGGGAAGCCTGTGGCCAGCACAAGCCCCTCGTCAGCGGTGACGGACTGCCTGCATGACATGGGTGTGGAGCCCTGGGCTCCTGCTGAAGCCAGAGTCACAGAAGTGAGGTGGAGGAGCTGGGCTTGGGGACGAGCAGCGGCAGAAAAGGTGCTCTGGAAACACGTGTCTGCCTCAGGCAGCTTAAATGGTCAGCTGGTGCAGGTCCTGGCAGAAGACATGAGGAGTGCGGTGAGGAGCAGCATGTGAGGTAGCCCCCCGTGGATAAGGGGGGAGGGCAAAGTAGAGTTGGGCTTCCCACCAGACCCTAAGTGTCATCAGCCATATTGAACTGAATTTCTGGAGCCCGGCCTGAACTGGATGTCTCCGCACTGTGCAGAACTTGCTGCCGCTCTGCCCTGGCAACAACTTTGTGAGCCTTGAGACTGAGCCTGACCCTCACGGAGGCCACCTCTTCTTGCCTGAGAAATGAGTGAGGTGGCTGGGGCCAAAGCAGCGAGTATGGCAAGGCTCCTGAAGGCCTACAACTCAAGACTATTGACTAGGACATGCCACGCCGCCTCTGAACATACATCGGACCCCAGAGAGGCCCGGAGGACATTTGCTACCCTAGGCCAAAGGTGGACAGGAGTACCCTGGATGTGGATTCCCATGGGGAGCACTGCTGAGTGATTTCCGGGGGACTTGGTCAGAGTCAGACACACTTGGGCAGTGAAGGGATCTTACCATGTCCCTGAGCCCTTGTACCAACAGATCTTCTGTGGATACAACAAATTGAGGGGGAACTTGACAACTTGACCAGGGGTCCAGCCTTAAAAACCACACCATTGGATGCAAACATTGAAACATCAGGATAGTTGCAGCCCCCTTGCCGCTAAATTGGATCAGTCTCGGCCGAACTGGGGCTACTACAGGCCGACCACCATAAGCAGAAACGTGAAGGTGAAGGGCACTGAAGCTCCCATCACAGACCTGTAGCCGGATAAGCAAGCACTGCAGTTTCAAACCACTGAGTTGATGGAGAGGGTGCCCATACTAGGACATCGAGCGCAAGACGCAGAAGGGCTCAACCGCTACAATACCATTCGGATAGTGGGCTTTTCTGAAGGCGTAGAAGGTGGTGATTGGTAGCATATCTGGAACAGTGGTTGAGCACAGAGGTGGCCCCAATGCAACTCCACCCCCACCCCTGGGCACAAGCCTAGGCCAGTGGAGACTAAACTACTGTATTATGAGGACAGAGCCGAACTCTTGCAGAGGGTGCATACGGGGGGCCCAGTCTGAGTAGATAATAATAGTGTCCATCTATTCAGGCTATACGGCAAGCACGCAGACTCATTCCTAGTAGTGAAGTAGCCCCACTGAATGAAGAGCTATAATATTACCTGCTTTTCTAAGTGAGACTTAAGATTATGTTCGATGGCACCACACATTTTTGGAATGTTCCGAAGGAGGCCTGTGAGTGACTTGAGGCCTACAAAGCTGGGGATAGACCAGTGCCAGGCGGGATCGTGGCAGATGGGACAAGGTGTAGACCCCAAAAACAAACCCGCCGTAATTCTAGCAGGAGGGCTCTCATGAAGCCCGCCAGATCCCAAACGGACAAAGACAGCGAGGCGGCACTAGAGGAGGCAGCAAAGATCAATGAGTATACATCTTCGAACATTGAGGGCGGCCAGTTGCTGGGACACCGGTCAAGGTCCTCCGATTCAGAAGACACAGCCCTGGGACAGCGACGACCTCCCATTGGTGACACCACAGACCAGAGGTCTTCAAACTTGTAGGTTGAGCCCCACCATCTCAATTTTTTTAGATGTTGGGCCCCCCCACCACCTGACAGAAATTTCTGGAATCGACCGCCACGTGCATACCACGGGCCATATCCGACAAATAATGTTGCTAAATCTGTTTGCAGCTCTGCGGCTTGCGAGTTAGTTCTGCTACAATGTAATTGTAGTATTCAAGTTAGACACACTTCCAGGCCGGGCTGACACACGTAGCCAGTGACCCCCCCATGCACGCATTTACCCTGCACACACTTTCGTTGTGGTGACTTCCTAGCTGGTATTCACCATGCACGCACTAACCCTGCACACACTATCCCTGCAGTGGCTTGTGGCTAGGGTACCTAGATGGTGACCCCGTCTGCACACACTTTTCTTGCAGTGACTTCCTAATCGGCTGTGGTGACTTCCTAGCTGGTGACCCCCATACACGCACTCCCCCTGCACACACTTTGTTGCAGTGACTTTCTGCAAGAAGCCTCTCTATGCACAATCTCACTGACACACTCCCTCTGATACAACGTCTGCACAATGGTTCCCGGTGCACACATTTCTCTGAAGACACGCGCCTTGCACGCACTTTCCATGGGGTGGTTTCACAGCGCTAAATGTACCGCTAGCGCATTTTCAGGGCCCCCGGTGACGTATCACGCACTGCTGGCAGACAGTTGTTCTCAGACACTACCTGCACTCACTGTCCACACACAATCACGCTGCACACACCTTCACCGAGCAGCCCCTCATCGCTGCACACAGTCCGCCAGCAGACAGTCATTACAACACTGGTTCACCCTCTCTTTGCTTCCCCACCACCTGCATGGATGCAACCTTCTTCACACGGTGATTCCATACACTCACTATCACCCATGCACACATCCACTCACCCCACAGTGACTTGTTGCAGTGTGCGCCCTATTCGCACCTCAGCCACACGCATGCACACACAGTCCCGGTAGACAGGGACTTCCCCCCCCATACAAACTCACTCCTTTCAAGATCTCACTGTGACGGCTCACTACCAGATGCGCACCTCTGATCACTCCCCAAGTTACATCTTCAAACAGTTGCACGCTGCCCGGCCTCCCTCCGTGGGGCATCCAATCTCACACTCAAAGTGCCCCCGTTTAAACACTTATCACACTCCTTTTGTTGTTAGCCACTGCCATGGCACTCCTCACTCTGGGTGTGCCCCCAGCCTCACCCTCATCAATGCCCTCGATGAAGTCTGCAGCGATCCCCTCTCGTGCACAGCTCCCAGACAGACGTCAGTGCCCTTCTCACACCAGCAATGTCCTCTCTCCACCCTTGCAGCGCATCCCTTGCCCCCTGCATCCTCCGTCCCCGAAACCCTTAGTACCCTTCTCACCCCTAAATACTGCTTGTCTACTGCAGTGCCCTTTCGCTCCCTCCTCAGGAAATCTTTTACCCCCACCAGGGCCTCTCTCGCTATAGCAGTGCAGCTTTCACACCACCTGAAGTTCTTTCTCACCTCCAGCAGAGCCCCTCTCACCCTTTAGAAGCGCCACTCTCATCCCCAGCAGCACCCCTCACAGTGTCCTTTCACTCCCCGAAGCGCCCCTCACACCCTTCCAGCGCCCCTCACACCCTCGCAGCGCCCATCAGACCATCGCAGCGCCCATCACACCCACGCAGCGCCGCTCTCACACCAGCTACAGTTCTCTCACCCCTCGCAGCGCACTCTCACCCTTAGCAGCACCCCTCTCAAGCTTCAAAGCCATCGCTGATGCATATTTATCTTATGCAAGCACGTAACATCATACCTACAACAAGTCAGGACTATTGTCTTTGTCAATGGTTGTTAGTTTTTTTTTTACATATTGCATAGCAGTTGAGCTTCTGTGAAACCTGGCTTAATATAAAAAAAAGTGCTATGATGCGCGCACCATTGACTGGGTCATAGTGTTTTTTTTTTTATCATAAGCTATGTTGTGCAGCAGCTCTAGTGCTGTGTAATATGTAAAACAATTGAAACCCAATAGATTTTGTAAAGGTGTAACCTGCTGGCTTTGCCAGTGCTTGTTACCAGATGAGACTTCCTGCCTCCCACTGCAGCTGAAGCATTTCAGCTCCAGCAATTAACCCCCTCCTGGGACGGTGAACTCTTAGTACTTAGCAGACAAAAGCACGGCACAGCGCGCCCAGTGATTTCCCCTCCCTCCCCCCTCCAACTCTCTGTCACCGGAGTTCGTTAATGAAAAGAAAGTCCCATTTGAAATGGGTAAATACTTGCCACGCGGAGATCAGTGTTAAGGACAACAAAAGTAAGATGTTAGGGTCGAGTTCGCGCCCCCCCAGGGATGGTGTCGCGCCCCCCTGGGGGGGCGGGCCCCACAGTTTGAAGAACTCTGCCACAGACTGTCGTGTAGTTCCTACGAATATATAGGATCTGCACTTTTAGACAACATAAACTAAGGGATTGATGTCCAACTGCTTCCAGACACCCCCAAAGGATACGTTCGTCTTTAGACCAGCTAGCTCACAGTGCCACCATAAGCCTTCTAACCTTACCAAAAAGCTAATAGTTTCTGGCAACTACCGAACATGACAACCCTTGATCCTTCAGGGATCATGGAAACAGTACACTTCGTTTCGCTCAGTCACTCGTGCTCACTTGGTCGCAGCGATTTACACAGAATAAACGATGGGGACATTTTCATTAAGCATTTATTGAACAAGCTTCATTCTAGTATAAAACAGGTTTGCTCTGAAAATCAATAGGCGGAAAATGATGTTTAAAATTGCAAGCACCAAGGGAGTAAATAAAAGGTAGAATTCTACATGGTGCTAAAACAGGGAATATATTCAGGCATATAGATACATGATAGTAATCAAGCGTACTCCTACACTGTAGACCCTATCTAAGTGTACCTAGCATGTATGAGGAGTAAAGCATGGAATCCCCTAGGAAAGAGCCAACCCCATTACCTGATGGAGAGAATGAAGGACCCCATCTTGGCCTCAAAGTAGACACCCCGCAAAGAATGTCAGATCATTTGGTGCTGGAGTTTCTGCGTGCAGAGATCTCAGAGTCTTGTGTCAGCGTGGAAGCTTCTCCTCTATCTATTGTTCAATATGGTTCTTTTATACCAAAAAGATAGCCTCGGGTTCCTTACACAATCAATATGTTGCGAGTACGATTATGCAAATGAGCCTAGAACAATACCTGCAAGTTGTAACATTGTTCTTTTGCTCTAGTATGAAGAGGATCATGACTTTTACATGAGAGCCTGGACAACAAGGCACATGGCTGGTCATGACCCATCTTTGCTGGCACTGGTTCCGGGTTCCCGCATGCGGAGAAGCTGATGAGGGGGGCCTCGATGACTCGCTTGGACGCCTGCTGTTGTACTGGAAAGGTGGCATTGGATGTGGGGGGTGGGGGGGTCAAGGGGCAGCCTCTACTGGCGGCTGGTGTCCTGTGGACCAGGGGTGCTGCCTTAGGAAATACTGTTGGTTGCAAACTTTCTCCTGTTGCAAACGAGGGAGGCATTGTGTTGCTGGACCAATATGGGCCAGGACTTCACGAACTCGCCCACCCATCCCGTTGGGCCTCTACCGGAGGTTGAGTGGACTTATGTTTGCATATAAGAGTTCACTATTAAAGTTTGGGCGGTCAGCCGTTGCTGGACTGCTCTTGGGTTGGGGAGTTTTAAGTTTGTTTGTTAATTTGCTGTCTTCAGGATTGCTGGACCTGATGAGTGGGAACTGGGTAAACATGACGGGGGGGGGGGTAAGGGGGAGGCTAGGATGGTAGTGAGGTCAATTTCACAATACATATTGTATAGCTGACAGACAAACTGGCCTCATGTTTGACATGGAACATTTGGTGGATGGTGTTAGCGGCTAATTGACACAACATACACTGATATCGCATACGTAGGGTGGATACAAGTCACTATGATCCAGGAAACAGACCTCACGAGGGTGGAGACTGACAGTGTTGCAGGGAATTTGCTTAGAAATAGAACTATTCCGGGGATTACAGAACATCAGTATGTAGGGACTTACAGCCTGATTCCTGAAGCTAAATTGCACTTGCAAAGGGCAAGATTCTCAGAATCTTGCCTTTTGCGAGTGCAATTTTTGCATTTGGGATTCATCATCCCAAATGCAAAATTCGCTCTTAAAGAATTCGCACATTTGCGAAGAATTGCATTTAAGGAATCTCTATTTGAGATTCCTTAAATGCAATTCATGATTCATTTTAAAATTGCGAAATAGCAATTTTGGGCCGCTATTTACCGAGAGGTCAGACCTCGTGGTAAATAGCAAAAACTTAGAAAAATGCATTTAAATGCATTTTTCTAAGTTGCATGTTACACACACACATGTCCTTTGGACATGTGTGTGCGCAACACCAATGTAGATTACATTTCAGGGGTGCTACAGGGTATCCTTTGGACACCCCTGCACCCTTGAAATCGCATCCTTATTTGCGATTAGCAATTTGCTAATCGCAAATAAGGAACATGTAGGAATCGCAATATTTTTTGCAATTCCTACATGAATCCCGTTTTGCAAGTCCTTAATAGCGATTCCTTATGATTCGCTATTAGGGGCTTGCAAAACGGGAGATTGATGAATCAGGCTGTTAGTCTGGATTTGGGCCCATAGGTTCTGAGGCGGTATGGAGACTAACTCATAGTGCACTACATGACCTCCTAAACTTACAGAGTGACAAGTAAGTTAGACCTCAGAACACAACACTCCAAACCCTGTCAGGGATCAAGGAAACAGGTCATCACCTTTCGTTGTCTCACCCATACATATCCACAATGAACAGAAAAGAGGAATGAAAACTTACAATATTTATTGAAACTATTGTGCTTTATCATGAAGCAACTGTGCTGCAATTAAAAAGCAAATACAAGTCAACAATGTGATTGGCATGATTAATAAATTGCACACAATGAAAATGCCTGTTATGCAAATGGCAAATCTGCCTAGGCCTACCCTCGCTATGGAAACATAGTGATGTATTAGAGATCTCTGAAATTAGCGTCAAGCGCAGTGCTGGACGGTCATATTCAGTTGTTCTACATCTCAACGCACAGCTGTTTGGTCTCAGGAACTTTTCTATGCAATCCTCGCTCCTCTCGGTTTTTGGAACATCAAGTCTTGGCTTATAAAATAAGAGGTCTTGGTTGAAAAACAGCAGCTGGATTTCTCTATTATGTCTAGGTGTTAGTATCCGACCACAGAAAAAGCAGGGCACAATTTTGTTTGGCCTGGCACGAGATGTTCAGACTCAATCCCAACAGAAAAGCAAAATAAAAAAAATGTGGAGCCGAATTTTGAAAAGAACAGTGTGGCACAAAAATAAGTGTGTTACTCCATAACATGTGCAAAGCAAAAGTGGCCTACTATGTGTGCAGTAAGACTAATATGGGGAAACACTACTGTGGCCCCTATAGGGGACTCATGACACCCCCTCTTTGGTCGGGAGAGTAATGCAACAACTAAGTAAATGATAAAGGTTTGAAGGCACAAGGTAAGCAAATTTAAAGCATTGCCAATACACATATTATAAAAAATGGGAATAACATGTGAAATGCAAATTTTGAAAAAATATCCGAATTAAGCTGTGTCAGCGTATCCATGATGTCAGTCGCAAATTCAAAGGCTAGTGAATTCAAAACTGATTCAGTCTCCACAGATGACGACCGATCTACAGCCCAAACCACAAGTTCAAAAGAACAGCCATGATCCTCGGTCTCAGCTGTTGCTGAGAAAGTAGCCAGGTAACCTGCTTCCGAGTTATTAAAGCCAGCATGTAGGATTCTATGTGCTGATGCACTCGTCTCCTCTTGGAGTGGCTCATAGCTCGCATTCTGACCAAACCGTAGGCCCAATGACAACTCTGAAAATGGGTCGCTAAGTGACTCATTAGCAGTTTAACGTCCATGGGAGCAGGCGTTCTGCAAAGCCAAGCAAATATCTAGCGCCCATTTGATTGCACGCAGGTAAACTATACAGGTCGCAATGACAATGACCAATCGAGGAGCATAAGGAGCCAAAGAATCGAAGCATGCGCTCACGGCACAGTTGGAGCGGTGGTAGTTTCAATGGGCTTGCAAATGGAACATCCATTGCGAAAAAACACAAATAGAAACAAAATGATGCAAATGAGGAATAACAGCAGTAGGACATCCCCGAAAACATTAGAAAAAAAGGAAAGGAATAAATAACGGTATTACCCCAAAGACTGTTTGAAACTTACTGACCACGCCAGAGCCAACAATTTTAAAAAAACAAGCATTTGCAATACCATAGGTCTCGCATTTATGAGAGTTTGAGCTATCAACATTGCAAAAGAATGTTTTTTATTTTTGTTTTAGTTTTAAAATCATAAATAAATGGCATTGTCATTCACACTGCCAATAGCTTAAACTTGCGTAAATGCGAGACAGATTGCATTGCAAATGCTTGTTTTCTGTTGATTTCCTTGATAATACTACAAATGTTGCCTGCAGCAAGCTCAAATCCATGCAGTCTTTTATACCTTGCAAAACTCCTAGACCGTGTTTCTTTACAAGTTCAAAACTGACCAAATGTGTAAACATGGGCTCTTTTTTTTAGCAGTCTAATTCACTAATGGGGGCCACTTTTATTTTGTACCAGTACGAACCTGGGTACCATCATCCAGATGTGGAATCTCAAAGGAGAAAAAAAAAACACAGGGCGCAAACCAATTACTTAAGGGGCAATAAGCATGTCAGCAGATACTACGGATGCATTGAGATGCAGCTACAGAAGGCGCAAGCCATTCTTTTATAGAGGAGGACAAGAAACCAGAAACAATAGTCACATCACAGGCCACCATACTGGATTGATAGAAACACTAAAAGGGGGAAAAAAGGAACCATTCTCCACTGGGCTAGCGAAGGAACCATCAGTTCTTTGTTCGATGTAAAAGGGCGTTAAACAATAGTGATATTAGCCTTGTGCTTTTGACTGCATATTCAAGCTGTCTGTCCGCCTTAAAGTAATTTATTGTTTGGTTTTTTAGGTCTCGTGACCTACAATGCGCGCAAGCGCATTGAGGGATCGAGAATTCAAGTAGCCAAAAACATCGTCAAACCAAGGGCTTCGTTCCTGCAGTTTTCTTGAAGTTCACGTGAATCACGTGAGCAAACAAGCACGCGCATTCACGGCCAGCCCAGCACATCAAAGGGCTTCTCCTCCCCTAATTATTCATGGCCGGCCGCAGGCCGGCCGTACTTTGTTTCCCAAAGGGCTTCGCTTGCATTCCCCCCCCCCCCCCCCCCCCCCCACCCCACCAGGCTCTCCCGCCCCCATCCGGCTTCCCTCCGGCCATTTGGCACAACATTTGTAGCATTCGGTTTACCTCTCCCCGCCCCCCGCCGTCACTTAAGTGTGCAGAGAGTTGATCGTTAGACAATTTCCTCAGACAGGATTGTGCCGGCCCCAGAGCTACTTTAATATTTCAGCCATTCCTTTCGAATTCCTGGTGCAGTTTATTTATTTTACTTTCGGGCGCACGGCAGGCACATTACTTCTACAGAGCAACCCGGTCTATTACTACGCAGCAGACACGTACTTTGAGGGACGGCATTCTTTAGGGAAGGGCGGGAATGCATTATTTCCAGAAGCACACATTGGAGGTACTTCCCCCAGAAATTTTTAGGCGTCCTCTTCCTTCCCCTCTCTCATCTTCATTTATTGATTAATTACGGCCAATTAATGATGTCGCCATACGATTACTCTGTGCACTCATTCCCCATGCATACACTCCAAGAATGCATTTTCCGGTTCCCGGTGAACTTCAGTGCTGCTCTTAAGTTTCTTCTGCCGAGTTTTTATATATTCGATGTTTCTGTGAACATGGGAGGAATGCCTGTCATTAGTTGCCTGTTTTCCTGGCTCTGTGTTTCGCTCGTTATAGTGCTTCCTCGTAAAATGCTTGTGTGCGTGAACAAGGCGCTTAACTAGACGATAAAGCAGACTTCTTATAAGCCCAGCCCTAATGAATGTTCTCAGGAACAGACCGTTATATCAGCTATGTCCATAGTGCCCTCCCAACGAGAGCTCACCAGGATTGACAACCGCGGCCTGTACTGTGCAAACAGATCTCCGCAGCACAACCCCAACCTACTCAGCCACCTTAACAACTTCACACCGACAGCTTGTGACTGCCAGCGACAAGCACGCAGCCCCCACCTCCAGCCCGCAGCCGCCTCCCAAAAACATGCAGGAATTCATGCTGAACACACACTGAGGGCTGTTCACAGCCAGTCACTTCTTATAGGATAACAGCAACTCGTGTAACTGCAAAGTAAACAAGGCCGGCTTCAGGGGTCAGACAGAGACCCGCGCCTTCCTCAGCAACTTCTGCAGTGTCTGTGGTGGCTGCCTGCGCTATCAAAGGGCTTTGCCCAGCCTGCGCTCTGCGGCTTCTCCTCCCCTAATTATTCTTGGATGGCCCAGCACCTCCCCGATCTCCCCACACACAGCCTTCCTTGGATTTCTCCTCCCCCTCCCCAGCCAGCTTCCCCCAGCAATTTTTAGGCGTCTTCTTCCTTCCCCTCTCTCATCTTCATTTATTGATTAATTACGGCCAATTAATGATGTCGCCATACGATTACTCTGTGCACTCATTCCCCATGCATACACTCCAAGAATGCATTTTCCGGTTCCCGGTGAACTTCAGTGCTGCTCTTAAGTTTCTTCTGCCGAGTTTTTATATATTCGATGTTTCTGTGAACATGGGAGGAAAGCCTGTCATTAGTTTCCTGTTTTCCTGGCTCTGTGTTTCGCTCGTTATAGTGCTTCGCTTGTGTGCGTGAACAAGGCGCTTAACTAGACGATAAAGCAGATTTCTTATAAGCCCAGCCCTAATGAATGTTCTCAGGAACAGACAGTTATATCAGCTATGTCCATAGTGCCCTCCCAACGAGAGCTCACCAGGATTGACAACCGCGGCCTGTACTGTGCAAACAGATCTCCGCAGCACAACCCCAACCTACTCCGCCACCTTAACAACTTCACACCGACAGCTTGTGACTGCCAGCGACAAGCACGCAGCCCCCGCCTCCAGCCCGCAGCCGCCTCCCAAAAACATTAAGGAATTCATGCTGAACACACACTGAGGGCTGTTCAGAGCCAGACACTTCTTGTAAGATAACAGCAACTCGTGTAACTGCAAAGTAAACAAGGCCGGCTTCAGGGGTCAGACAGAGACCCGCGCCTTCCTCAGCAACTTCTGCGGTGTCTGTGGTGGCTGCCTGCGGTGAGAGCGGCCCCCGGCCCAGGCACTGCTGCCTGCTACAATCCAGCATCGCACTCTGATACTGCAGAACTGCACAACACAACGCCAATGGGGTTCAAGTGCTTGAATGAAGGGTGCTATGCATGCCCACTTCCAAAGCCACTCATCGCAGTGACATCAGAATGATGAACGGTTGAGAGCGGCACTGCAGCTTGCTACAATCCAGCGTCGCACTCTGATACTGCACAGCACAACGCCAATGGGGTTCAAGTGCTTGAATGATGGGTGCTATGCATGCCCACTTCCAAAGCCACTCATCGCAGTGACATCAGAATGATGAACGGCTGAGAGCGGCACTGCAGCTTGCTACAATCCAGCGTCGCACTCTGATACTGCACAGCACAACGCCAATGGTGTTCAAGTGCTTGAATGATGGGTGCTATGCATTCCCACTTCCAAAGCCACTCATCGCAGTGAAACCAAATGAAATACCAGTATTTGTAAAGCACACAGCTACCTCCTAAGTGGTGTCCCGGCGCTGGGGGCCCTCGTGAATATTAAGTGAGCTATTGCCCAGAGTCACATAGTGCTGGGCGAACCTACTGCCGGCACCGGAGATTGAACCATGAACCCCATAGTCAGGCACACTGGCCGCTGCGCCACACCTCTTCTACTCAGTGACTTCAGAATGATGAAAGGCCGAGTCATGCACTGCTGTTTTTAGCTGCTTAAACAGAGATTTCCACTTCAGACACATCAAGCATAAAGATGATTAAAAACTCCATCCAGCTATATTGTGTAGTGCTTATATGGGGCCACCGTGCAACAAAGCACTAAGCAGAGAACATTTGTAGCAGAGCTTTCTATCTCAGTAACCCCGTGGACGACGACAAATCAAAAGCAAACACAGTACAAATCTTATACCAAACCAATTAATACAATTAATACAAAAAAATGAATCAATGGAAAAACAAGCACTGGCGTTGCCAATAGGTCTCGCAGTAGGAAAGTTGGAGCTATTACAATTGCAAATAACAATGCCTTTTATTTTTGTTTTAATTTTAACAACATAAAGGGCTTTGTCATTTACAAAACCAATAGCTCCAACCTATTGGCAACGCCAGTGCTTGTTTCTTACATCTTGCATGACTCAGGCAGCAAATATTCTAAGTGTTCATCTGATTAGAAAAAAAAGTTTCATGATGTTAAAGTAATTAACAGTTTGTTGTCTACTGATTTGATGAATACTGTCAGTACATGTTTAAAATGAGAAGAAAACAAGTTACTTACCTGTAACTTTGGTTCCCCAGTATTGGTAACTTTCATAGATTCCCATGCTTTGTATCATTCCCCGTCGTCGGACTGGGAGTCTCGGTAATAAAAAATATCATAGTAGTAGGTACAAAAAAGAAAGGAAAGGCCTAGGCCTCATTCCCTTTTGTAACATATCAGCCTCTTTTTGTAAAAGAGACCAAACTCTAGGCGTCAGCCAATCAGAAGAGCCTCACCCTTAGAACCTTCCTGAAGGAACCTCAGAGTCTCAGATTTTCGTAGCCGTAGTGTGCTAGACACCATACTTGCTGAAGGCTGAGCTTTCCCCGGGGAGGTGGGTGGGCGCATGGGAATCTATGAAAGTTACCAATACTGGGGAACCAAAGTTACAGGTAAGTAACTTGTTTTCTTGCCCCAGTATTGGAACTTTCATAGATTCCCATGCTTTGTATCAGAATAGCAAGCAGTAAACACCATAAACACATTTTGTAAAGCAGTATACCTTAACATTAGCCAGAAAATTACAAAATGTGTCACCCATGGAAGGTGGGATAGAAAGGAAAGCTCACCCATCACTTGAAGAGGTTTCTCAGGACAGCCTGGCCCACAGCCGCGTCATCCTGCTGCAATGACTCTAAGCAATAATGCTTAGTGAACGTGTGCACGCTGCTCCAGGTAGCAGCTCTGCAGATGTCCTTGATATGTACCCCCGCAAAGAGGGCCGTAGAAGAAGCTACTGATCTCGTCGAGTGAGCACGGATCTTGCCCACTAGAGGTTTTCCTGCTAACTTGTGGCAATGCAGAATGGCACTTGAAATCCATCTCGAGATCCCCTGCTTAGACAGAGGGAGACCTTTGTTTGGACCGCCGAAAGCAATGAACAATTGTGAAGATTTTCTAAAGTCTTTGGTTCGGTCCATGTAGAACTTTAGACAGCGTTGCAAATCCAGAGTGTGCAATGTCTTTTCTGCTGGAGTGACTGGGTTCGGAAAAAATGTCTTTAGTATGACCGGCTCATTTAGGTGAAAGTCAGTGGGGACCTTGGGAATGAACCTTGGGTTCGTCCTTAAGATGGTAGTGTTCTTTTTGAACTGCAAAAACGGTTCTTGGATAGTTAGGGCTTGCATCTCCCCCACTCGCCTCGCTGACGTGAGGGCCAAGAGTAAAGCTAACTTCCATGATAAGAATTTTAGGTCTGAGCGGTGAATCGGCTCAAAAGGTCCCTTCATTAGTTGAGCCAGAACTAAGTTTAGATGCCATGTTGGAGGAGGAGATCGCACTGGCGGATAGACCCTGAACAGGCCTTTGAGGAATTGTTTGATAATTCTTGCAGACCACAACGAAGGACCAGAATCAGATCTTCTGAATCTCGAAATCGCCGCTAAATGAACCTTGATAGTAGAATGGGACAGATTAGACTTAGCTAGCAAGAGTAGGTAAGGTAGGAGCTGATGAGGTTTTGACGTGAAAGGATCAATCTTTTCCACTTTAGTCTGTATGTTTTGTTTGTGGACGGAGCCCTTGCCTGAGAGAGGATGTCTTTGACCTCATTGGAAAGAGGAACATTCATGTATTCTCGCTGGTCAGGAGCCATGCAGTCAGGTGCAACGATCTTGGGTCTGGATGCCAAACTTGTCCTTCGGACATTGCCAGGAGATCCGGAACATCTTCCAGCTTTATCAGAGGTACTAGCGATAGCAGATGGAGCTCGGTGTACCAGAATTGTCTTGGCCATGCCGGGGCTATAAGGATGAGCTTGCATGGTTCCATCCTCATTTTCCTGAGGAGACGAGGAAGCAGGGGAATCGGTGGAAATGCATAGAGAAACCTCCCCGTCCAGGCTATCGATAGGGCATTGCCCAATGAGCCTTGGTGATGGAACCTGCTGGCGTAGGCTAGGCACTTTTTGTTGGTCGGCGTCGCAAAAAGGTCCACCTCTGGTGTGCCCCATTTTTGAAAGAGTAGATCTATTACTTGTTGTTTCAGCTCCCACTCGTGACTGACTGAGGCGAGCCTGCTCAGCCTGTCGGCGCCCTCGTTGAGCACTCCTGGTAAGTGCTCCGCCTTTAGAGAAATTCCGTGAAGAATTGTCCATTCCAGAATCTGTTGAGCCTCTCGCGACAAGGGGAGTGACCTCGTCCCTCCTTCCTTGTTCACATAATGCATAGCCGTGGTGTTGTCCGTCCTGACTAGCACCTGTGAACCCTGGAGACGCGGAAGAAAGGCTTGAAGGGCTAGCCTGATCGCTCTCAGCTCCAACAGGTTGATGTGTCGCTTTTGGTCGCTTGGAGACCAATGGCCGCTGACCTGCAGGTCCTGCATCACTGCTCCCCATCCCTCCAATGACGCATCCGTCGTCAGTATGTGAGGTGATGGAACGCTTGCGAAGGATAGACCTTGGCATAAGTTCTGCGGATTCGACCACCAAAGCACTGCCTCCTTCATCTCTCGAGTGACCATTACTTTGTCGTCGAACGATCCGTGCACTTGCTGCCACTGGAGGTCCAGTTGCTCCTGCAGGGGGCGCATCCGGAGCCTGCAGTGCGGGATCAGGGGTATACAAGATGACATCACCCCCAACAGCGACTTGTAGCTGCGTACAGAAAGACACTTTTTTCTTTGAAGGCTTCCTGCTAATCTTTGCAGTTTCTGTACCCTTTCTCGAGTAGGAAATGCCTTTGAGAGCCCCGAATCCAACATCGCTCCCAGGAACCGCGCTGTCCGTGACGGCAGCAGCGTGGATTTCTCCATGTTCAAGGTGAGACCCAGATTTTGGAACAGAGTGGTGCAAGCCTGCACCGCGTCCTGCGCTAATGCTCTGGTCGGGGCCTTTAGTAACCAATCGTCCAGGTAAGGGAAGACCTGGAAGTGGTTTTTCCGCAGAAATGCTGCTACAGGTGCCAGCACCTTCGTAAAAATCCTTGGAGCAGAGCGAAGGCCGAACGGCAAGACTCTGAACTGAAAATGGCTCTTGGCTACTGTGAAGCGTAGGAACCTTCTGTGCGCTGGGTGAATCGGGATATGGAAGTACGCATCCTCCAGATCGAGTGTGGCCATATAATCCCCCGGGTTGACCATTTTCAAAACGTCCTGTAGGGATACCATCCTGAAGGACAAGGAGATGAGATAGGCATTTAGCTCCCTGAGGTCCAGGATGGGACGCCATTTCTCCTGCGTTTTTCTCACCAGGAAGAACCTGGAATAGAAACCGTGGCCCTGTTGATTGGAGGGGACCGGCTCTATCGCTCCTTTGCGGAGCATTTGTTGTACCTCTAGCCGCAGGAGATGCAGATGTTTTGAAGGGATGGCTGATGGGGGTCTGGGTGGAGGGACTTCCGTAAACTCCAAAGTATGTCCCCGTCTGATGATGTTGAGCACCCAACGGTCCGATGTAATTTGGGACCAGTTCAGAAGGAATTTTGACACCCTGCCTCCAACTGATGATCTCTCGGAGGAGGGAGCAGTAGGCAGAGCCAGAAGGCCGCTATTGGCGTTTGGACGAGTCTCGTCCACGGGCAGCTTGCTTGCCTTTGTTGTAAGGCCGTGAATAATCAGAGGACTGGCCCTGCCTTTGTTGGTATGACTGGCGATTCGGCTGGTACCCAGAGCTGTTCGAGGAATAGCGCTGTTGTTGGTATGCGCCTCTGTAGGTGCCACCTCTGCCTCTTGTGCCCCTAAAAGGAGTTTTGCGGTACTGGAGTGTTCCCAGCGATCTAGCTGTCTCCGTGTCCTTTTTGATGTCTTGCAGCGTGTCGTCGATCAATTTGCCGAAGAGTGCCTCGCCATCAAAAGGTAGATCAAGGACCTTGTTTTGGATTTCTGGCCGAAACCAAGTCGCTTTTAGCCACCCTTGGCGTCTTAATACTGCCGCTCCTGCCAAAGCCCTAAAGGACGTTGTGGCAATGTCCATGGCACAGTCTATTATCTCCATGGAGACCGCTTCACCTTCTTGCAAGGTTTTCTTGGCTTCCAGCCCGTTTTCTGGTGTAAGCTGATCCAAATAGGGAGCTATATCGCACCATAACTGGCGATCATATCGTCCCAATATTGCCAAAGCATTGGCGGCGCGAACCAGAAGGCTAGCAATGGATGAAAATCTCTTGCCTGTGTTATCCAGCCGTCGTCCATCCTTGTCAGGAGGGGCTGTCAAGGGAGCAGAAGGGTTCCGTGATTTCCTTTGCGCCGCTTGTGAGATTACAGAGTCCGGTTTGGGATGACCTGTCAGGGCAGCCGGTCCATCCTCTGGCGCTTTATACTTTTTGTCAAGGCGCGGTAGCACAGGGACCACCGTCGCTGGGTTTTTCATGGTCTTCAAACCCTCCTCCCATAGATGGTCCACAATCGGAATGGACCTCGTAGTCTTGCGGTGAGTGTCTTTAAAATCGTACAAGAAACAGTCTGTGGTTTGCGCAGGCAATACCAACTTAAATCGGCCGGCTGCACGTTCCATCAGTTGGTGAAAACTGCCAATGTCAGCAGGAGGAGAATCACCTAGGTCCTGGTGGGGCGAAGCTGGATCCGGGATGATGTAGTCATTGTATTCATCCCCTTCCTGATCCGAGTCCTGATTATCACCGGATGACGCATCCGTATCATTATCATGATCCCCATCCGGATCATCCGCTGTTCCAGACGCAGCCTGGGGCACTGGCCGCTGTGGTTGAGGAGGAGTCTGCACTGGGTGTACAGGAGGGACAATTGAAGAGTGGTCCTTTACTGGTGTTGACGGAGTAGACCTCCTCGGCGCTGGTCGCTCGGCCTTGGACTTGTAGTCTTGCAACATCTTGTGCAAGTCATGCAGGAAGGACGTCTGGACTGAAACCATGTCTTGTGATTCACAGTCCATTAAGTGGTCTGTTTGTGGGTAGTCACCTACACCTTGTCCATATGCCTCCTCTGAGTCCGTCTCTTGACTTTTAATGAGAAGCTGAGATGGGCTATTCGCATAATCAAAGCCATCCTGACCGTCTCCCTCAGAGTACTCCTGGTCTAGCAACATCGTTGGGGGTAATGAGGTCACCCTCCTTGGGGATGTCATTTCAGGCGTGATCCTTGTGAGAGATATTGTTACCCTTCTCTCTGCAGCCAGTATCGTTGGTTGGTCCGTCGACGCCGGTGAAATCCTCGTCGACGAGATAGGAATAGTAGATGTCGTCGGCGCCACCGACGACGAGCCCGCCGTCGATGTAGAAATTGTTGTCGTCGAAGCACTCGTCGACGACATGACCGTCGTCGACACCGTCGTCGACAGTACTGCCGTCGTCGACACCGTCGTCGACGATGATGGTTTCTTCGTCGACGATGACTTCGCCTTCGTCGACGATGTCGTCGGCATACTTCCCGTCGACGCCGCAGTCGTCGAGCTCCTCGTACACGACGACGAAGCTTTCGTCGTCGACGCTCCCGCCCGACGAGCCCGTCGACGGGACCAATTGGATCTTGGGCTTCATTTTCGTCGTCGACGGAGCCACAGTCGACGAAGTCTTCGTCGTAGAGGACTTGGAACTCCTCTCTGAAGAGTGTGAAGAGGGTCTTTTGAAGGCTGGGTCTGTCTTCTCACCCTTAGGAGGCGAAACCAGTTCTGCCTTGCCCGACCCACTGTGGTGGGGGGAACCTCCTGAACCCCGGCCATCAGACTCCCTGGGGGTCTTCTTTGAAGCCTTAGAGGGGTGCCCAATAGAGGAAGATGGGGAACCTCTACCCCTTTTCACTGACCTTCTAGAGGAAGCACAGGACGCCGATTCCTCCTCATCACTGGAAACTCCATGTTTCCTTTCCTTCTGCCTCTGCAACCATGTAAGAAGCCTTCCAGCACGATCTCTCAAGGTCTTGGTGGAGAGAGTGCGGCAAATCTTACAGTCCTCTGCCTTGTGATCTGGATACAGGCAGTAGATGCAATCCTTGTGTTTGTCTTCCACAAACAGCCTTTTCTTTCCACGGGTGGAACAGGGCTTGAAAAGGGCTTTCTTCTTCTCAACCTCAGACATTTTGAAGAAGAAAGAGTTTCCTGAAGAAATCTGAAGAAAATTCTGAAGAAATATCTGTAGAAATGAGTTTTAAAGAGTAGAAATAGAGCAGAGCTCAATGGAGACTCCCTAGCACAACGTGCGGTAGAAAATCTGAGGCTCTGAGGTTCCTTCAGGAAGGTTCTAAGGGTGAGGCTCTTCTGATTGGCTGACGCCTAGAGTTTGGTCTCTTTTACAAAAAGAGGCTGATATGTTACAAAAGGGAATGAGGCCTAGGCCTTTCCTTTCTCTTTTGTACCTACTACTATGATATTTTTTATTACCGAGACTCCCAGTCCGACGACGGGGAATGATACAAAGCATGGGAATCTATGAAAGTTCCAATACTGGGGCAAACTCATTTTTTATTTTGATATACTTGTTTTTTTGTGAAATTCTCCATGACGCTCAAATTCTCTACAATTACAAGGTTTGTTTCTTGGCTGCACAATAATGTGGTACTCGTTAATACAGTAAAAGGGCTTTGAGTGAAAAGTTTAGTTTGAGGAAGGTTTTGCAGGGAGGACTTTAAAACACACTAAATCCGGATCAGAGACCCTGAAAGAGTGGTGGATGGCTGGAAAATAGATAATGAGTTCGAAGAAACTAGGTCAGCACTTTCCTCCTACTACTGGAACCAGGCACCCAAAATGCATATGTCCATTTGCATACATGATTGTTCTAAGCTACTGGGGTGAGGTATGAGAAGCTCGCCACTCAAGCCAACACACCCCTATTCACATCATCAATGGGGGTCACTCAACTCAGTTATTGCTAGTTTATCATCTCTTTAGAAAGGAGAGCCTCCCACAACTTCCATGTATAATTCTGTACTGAGGCAAATCCCTCCTCCCAGGACCGCTGAAAGGAACTAATCTATTCATGACTAAATACATCCATTGATATTTTAAGGAAACGGAACAGAGGGGGGCGTAGCATGGAGAAGGAGCAGGCGTACCTCTGGTGTAGAAAAAGAGGCATGTTAACACAGCTATTCAACCAGGGCATTAACACACAGGAAAGAAGTTATTCAACCAGGGAAATAATGCAGATATTTAACTGGGGCATTAACAAAAAGACAACCCAATAGCACAGCTATTCAACCGTGTCACTGCTGCCACCATTCCAGTCCAGGTCCTGAGGGCTGCATCTATCGGTATCACCGAGTCACCAGGATGCAGGATGAGACCAGTTACGTCACTACCAACTGCTAGCACCTCCCTGACCACTTTTGTTTTTGAGGGTTTGCAGTGTCCAGCTCAACTGCATAATAGATCTAAGCTGACTTTGCCCATGATATAATGTCAACAGGTCACTTTGCATGACATTAACAACAGTGTTTATCAAATTATAAATATGAGAAGACTGTGTATTAATACTATCAACAACAGTTAGCACTTTATTTCAATTACCTTGATCAATTTGTCTTAAGCATGCAGTATCTTCAATTTGTGATAATTTCCAAATTTCATTATATGTAGCAGAATTAATTAGAGAAGCTGGTGGCTCAGGTACTGCAACCGGGCTAGAAAAATCCAGAAGAGGTGGCCCCAAAGAAGGTGGATCGTATTCACCACATCAGCTGCAGAAGATGCAGTAGTAACACCAGTAATCATATCAGTCATGTTGCTGGATGCAGATGAAGGGATTAATTATAGTGTATTCTCCGCCCCTCCCAGCTGTGGAAAAATAGATCACTAGCTGCAGAGGAATTTTCTATATGGTAGCAAGAGGAGATGAGGAACTACCCAGGATTCCTCGTGGCCTACTGTTTAGAATTGGCCACATGTTGTAATTTGACATAATCAATGAAGACAAAACTATTCTCTTTGGAACAAGGAAGCAGTGGCAAGGTAACAGTTCTTGTACCTTAAAGCCTGAGGACTGGCACGGGTGCCTGCTATGAAGGGCTAAACTATTTTTTACTGCCACTTTCTCTCACACAAGATCCCCAAATATTGAAATCCAGTCAGAAGGTATTGGTTTCCCATAGATGCTCGCCGAGGCAGACATTTTCAACTGCTTATTGGATTGGGTGTCACTAAGTCTTGTATATCCTGTAAGACAACACAATAATCATCTACGTAAAAGGGAATGGCTGCCACCACAATGTCTAGACCAAGGTCTGGAGCAAACATTTGAATGCCAAAAATGACTTCTTATGGGGTCCAGCTAACCAGAGATCTCTCGAAGCAGTTACTAAGGTCTTGCTAAACCACATACAGGTGATGGATGCAACTACACCCGGTACCTAATACTTTAGCTGCTAAGGACTGCTTTAAGCCACGGTTCATCCTCTCCACGACATAATTGCCCTCAGCCCAGTATGGAGAGGAATAATGCACCTGTACACCAGGGGAAGCCATAAGCCATAGTATACCAATATGCTATAGAAGGAAAGGCCTGGTCCGAGTGGAGTGTACTGCATGAATGTGTGCTGATGAAGACTTAAATGTCTTTAATAACAGTTCAAGCGTCAGCCAAGCACTGTGGAAAAACCCAGAAGAACTTACAGCAAGAATCTACTGCAAATAAAATAAATGTATACGCAGTATCTGAAATCAGTGGATCACAATGGTCCAAATAAATACAGCCAAAAGGCTTGTTGCAAATTACGAGGTGTGTCTGCAGTGGGCGATCCATGGTGGAAGCGTTAATTTTTTGACAAGTGTCACAACACAAGACATAGTTCTTGGCCTGTTGGTATAAACCATGCCACCCAATAAAATTGCTGTAGCAGCGAAATTGTGGCAGTCACATCTGCTTGTGCAGAAACACATCTTGATGTTCAGTCATCACTAAAGCTAGTCTGCGGTCTTGGATGGGCATCACAAACTCCTGGAATAGTTGCAAAAATAATGTTTTTTTCACTTAAGTGATAGGTATATTTAGAAGGAAAGCCTTTAGGCAAAGGGGTGCTGTCTTTTTTGCATTGACGGCAGCCAAGTTATCGCTATCTATTCTCTTTTTAGAATGGGTAACTGAAACAACAGTAGCAGTCGCAACTGCAGGTTTGGCCGCTTCACCAGCCCATAAATTCCCTACAAAGAGTGCTTCCACACACGGATGACTCAACGGATGTAGAACATGAGCCTGTGGCAACTTGTCTTTGAAGTTTGCCACTTTAACACAAAATGTTTCATGCTTGATTGATATGTCTTTAGAATCTCTGAATCCATTTTGCCGCCAGTAATGTAAATCATCATTAAAGGACTGTGCGCAGTAATACGAACAGCACACAGTAAAAGATGGGAATTCAGGATCTGTTTTTTTCAATGCAAGAAGCAAAGCTTTCAGTTCGGCCAACTGCACAGTGCAGTCCCCTAGGCACTGTGTGCTAGTTTTTTGTGGTTGGAAGTTCCTGTCCAACATAAACCCAACAACAGTGGCACATGCTGCTGAATATTGCTCTTTGGAACCTATAGCCAGTTGGGCTAAACCTTCAGTGTGAACAATATTGAATATGCTACTTACCAGTATGCATCTGTTCTTGGCATGTAGGGCTGCTAACATTCATATCTTAGCATTAGATCGCCGCCCTAGTGTTGGGTCCGGATGATCGCACATTGTTGTCCTGGAAGAGTCGAAGTATCCTGAGATAGGTGGCTCCTCCCCTGGACTACAGTGCGCATGGGCATCGGCTCCATCCCCAGATTGTTTTTCGCCATTGTGGCAGAAGATGGAGTGAAAAGTGTAAAGGATGTCCATGCTAATGATTGAATACAATAGTACATCTGCAGCTGCGACAGGCACCGGGGAGGAGGGTGGGCGATATGAATGTTAGCAGCCCTACATGCCAAGAACAGATGCATACTGGTAAGTAGCATATTCAGTTCGAGGCATGTGGGCTGCTAAATTCATATCTTAGCATAGAATACATAGCAGTCCCTCCATCAGCGGCGGTTGCCCGTGCCAGCTGCAGAAACCTGAAAAAGTGTCTTGAGAACAGCCTGCCCTACAGCAGCTTGCTGCTTGGAATGCACATCAACACAGTAGTGTTTTGTAAAGGTATGTGGTGTAACCCACGTGGCTGCTCTGCAAATGTCCTCTAAAGGAATGTTCCCTAGGAAAGCCATGGATGCCCCCAATTTGCGTGTGGAGTGCGCCCTTGGGGGTATCGTTAAAGTGCGCTTGGCCTTTTGATAACAGATTTGGATGCACTTAACAATCCACCTGGCTATTCCTGCTTTGGAAATAGGGTTGCCTTTGTGGTGTGGTGCGAAGGCAACAAAAAGTTGTTTTGTTCTCCTAAAGGGTTGTGTCCTGTCTATGTAGTACATCAACGCCCTCCGTACATCTAAGGTATGGAGCATTCTTTCCGCCACTGTTTGTGGGTTTTGGAAGAATGCCGGCAAGTCAATAGTTTGGTTGAGATGAAACTGTGACACCACCTTCGGAAGGAATTTGGGGTTAGTGCGTAGCACTACCCTATTTGGATGAATTTGAATGAAAGGCTCTTGGATTGGTAGCGCTTGTAGCTCACTAACCCGCCTCAGTGACGTAATAGCTATCAGGAAAGCTACTTTCCACGTTAGGAACTGGAGTTCACACGAGTGCAGTGGCTCAAATGGTGGTCCCATCAGTCTGGTGAGGACCACATTGAGGTTCCACACCGGAGCTGGTGGTGTTCTTGGGGGAATGACTCGTTTCAGACCTTCAAGGAAAGCTTTAATGGCAGGCACCCTGAAGACAGAGAGATGCTGCCTGTTCTGAAGATAAGCTGCTATGGCGGATAGATGTATCCGAATGGAAGTGTACGCTAGATTGCACTTGTAAAGATGCAACAGATAGCAAATGATGTTAGGGATAGATGCATCTAGCGGGTTGATGTCATTGGCTGTACAATAAATGACAAAGCGCTTCCATTTTGCAGCATAGCATGCTCTGGTAGTTGGCCTCCTTGCCTCCTTGATGATGTTCATGCATTCTGGAGGCAGGTTAAGGTATCCAAACTCTAGGACTTCAGGAGCCAGATCGCCAGGTTGAGCTGTTGCGGATCTGGATGCTGAATTTCTCCATGGTTCTGCGTCAAAAGCCTGGGCGTGAGGCGCAGTCTCTGATGCGGCACCACTGAGAGTTCGAGGAACGTGGTGTACCACGCTTGGCGCGCCCACGTTGGAGCAACCAGGATGAGAGTCATCGCGTGCTGCCTTAGTTTTCTTGCCACCAGCGGTATCAGAGGGGCTGGCGGAAAAGCGTACGCAAATTTGCCTGACCAGTTCATCCATATCGCATTCCCCTGCGACTGTGGGTGAGGAAACCTGGCGGCAAAGTGTTGGCATTTTGCGTTTTCTTTTGTGGCAAACAGGTCTATCTCCGGATGACCCCACTGCTGGAAGTACGGGTGGAGTACAGATAGGTGTAACTCCCACTCGTGCATTTGATGGCTGTATCTGCTGAGCAGATCCGCCATCTGATTGTCCTTGCCCGGGAGGTGTTCTGCCATGAGGAAGATGTTCCTCTGAATGGCCCACCGCCACATGCCCTGAGCCAGATGAGACAGCTGTGGCGAGTGGGTGCCCCCCTGCTTTTGAATGTAGTACATCGCGGTCATGTTGTCCGTCCGGACTAACACTACCTTGTTGCACAGATGTACAATGAAGGACTTGAGCGCCATGAAGATTGCCATCAGTTCCAGATAGTTGATGTGCATCTTCTGTTGCTGCGTCGTCCATAGTCCCTGCACTGTGTAAGTGAGCAGATGAGCTCCCCATCCCTGGAGAGATGCGTCCGTTGTCAGGATAATCTGTGGCACTGGCTCCTGGAACAGTCGGCCCTTGCAAAGGTTGTGTGGAGTCCACCAATGCAGAGAGTCGTATGCCCGACTGGTAACCAACACTAGGTCTGTTAATTGTCCTTGAGCCTGTGTCCACTGATTTGCTAAGCACTCCTGGAGCGGGCGCATATGTAACCGTGCGTGAGGGACTATGAAGATGCAGGAGGCCATCATGCCTATCAACTGCATGAACACTCTCGCTGGAAGCGAGTGTTGTGGTCTGAATTTCTGGATTAGAGACTGCATGCTGTCTATCCTGACTTTGTTTGGTTGAGCCATGGCCGTCAGGGTATTGATCGTCGCACCTAGAAACTGCCGGACATGTGCCGGCTGAAGATGCGACTTTGGGTAGTTCAACGAGAAACCTAGATTGTGAAGGAGGTGAATGGTAGTCGACATGTCCGCGGCGCACTGTTGTTCCGACTTGGCTTGAACGAGCCAGTCGTCCAGGTAGGGGTAGACATGGATGTTCTGCCTCCTGAGGTGCGCTGCTACTGTCGCCAGACACTTGGTAAACACCCTTGGGGCTGTGGTGACTCCGAAGGGTAGGACCGTGAACTGGTAATGCTTGCCTTGGATAGTGAACCTGAGGTATTTCCTGTGGGACGGGTGTAGTGGAATGTGGAAATAAGCATCCTTGAGATCTAAGGTCGCTAAGAAGTCCCCTTGGTTTAACAAGGGAAGAATCTGTTGCAGTGTAAGCATATGGAAATGTTCTGACAGTATATACAGGTTGAGGGGACGTAGATCTAGAATGGGTCTGAGAGATCCGTCCTTCTTTGGAATAAGGAAGTACAGGGAATATACCCCTGTGCCTTCCTGTCCCACTGGCACGAGCTCGATTGCGCCTTTTTGCAGCATCGCCACTACTTCCTGCTGCAATAAGTGCAAGTGCTCTGCGGACATAGGCCTTTGCCTTGGTGGAATGTTGGGTGGAGTGGATTTCAACTCTAGACAATAACCGTACTGGACTAGTTGTCGCACCCACCTGTCTGTGGTGATGTTTCTCCAGACGGGCAGGAACTGCTGTAGCCTCCCCCCGACAGGTGTCAAGTGGTCGGGGGGTAGTGACAGAGAGTCACTGTTTGCTTGGGGTAGAGGAGCGGGAGTTGTTGTTCTTTCTGCCGCGTCCTCTGGTGCTGTTTCCTCGGTAACCCCCCTTGTTCTGTTTGGTGTACGAGGATTGTGCTCCACCTCTCGAGAATTGCGATTGTTGACCCATCTGTCCTCTGGTGACTCCACGCGCACCTGAGCGACGAAAATTATTGCCACGAAACTGTTGTGACTGTAGGGCCCCCATTGACTTAGCAGTTTCGGTGTCTTTTTTCATTTTTTCTAGGGTGGTGTCAACATCTGGACCAAACAGTCTATCAGGATTGACTGGCTGATTAAGTATGGTTGTCTGGATATCTGGTTTAAACCCTGATATGCGGAGCCAAGCTTGTCGTCTTAGCATGACGCTAGTGTTGATAGCCCTAGCTGCTGTGTCTGCGGCGTCAAGTGCACACTTGATGGCTGCGTTGGAGATCAGTTTTCCCTCCTCTATAAGCAGTTTGGTGCCCTCTTGAAACTGCGGAGGCAGGTGTTGTATAATCTGCTCTAGGGTGTCGTAATGCGCCCTATCGTAACGTGCTAAGAGTGCTTGTGTATTTGCAATACGCCAAAAATTGGCAGCTTGTGCAGCTACTCTTTTGCCTCCTGCCTCTAGCACCTTGGACTCTTTGTCCGGGGGAGGAGCTTCACCCGTCGTCTGGGAGTTGGCCCGTTTCCTGGCATTTGCGACCACAAGAGAGTCCAGTGGCAACTGTCCCCGAATGTATGCAGGGTCTGCAGGTGCTGGTCTGTACTTTTTTTCGATACGTGGATTGACCACTCTCGCTCTGGTAGGCTCTTTAAAGATGTCCGCAGCATGCTTGAGGACCCCTTTGAGCATAGGCAGCGTCTTCACTGATCTTTCAGAGACTGAAAAAGTGTCAAATAGAAAGTCTTCTTCAACTGGGTCAGCATGCATGTCCACATCATGATTAGCAGCTGCCCTCTCAATGAGTGCATGAAAACCTGCAGAGTCCTCTGTTGGGGATGCACGTGCACTGAAAGGCTGTGGGTCTTGCCCCACACTTTGGGTGCCTTGGTCACCAATGTCATCATATGAATCTGGCTGTGCATCTGGTTCATTGATGGGGAAGGTGTATTGGTCATCCTCATCATATCCCTCACCCTCAGAGTGATCTGGTGAGGGTGTAGGGCTCCTCCTTGGAGGAGGCTGGATAGGTTCTATGAGGCTTGAAGCGTCTTAAGGAAGCCTTTTCTTCTTCAGGGGGATGACATAGGAGTCCACTGGCTCTGAAGTGATCCTCCTTTTGTAAAGGGTCAATTTGCCTGTGTCGGCGTCGATAAAACGCTCAGAATCCTCTTCTGAGTCGAGTACCCGACTTGAAAGTGCCCCCGAAGAATCCGACTTCCTTGGCGTCGATGTCGTTGAAAAGGCCTTCGGCGCCTCCTTTGGTGGCAGAAGGAAAAGAAGTTTACTCGCAGGCTTTGCCGGAGTGTGTGGCGATGGCTTCGGAGCCGACGTAGCAGCGGCCTTCTCCCTGATTCTCTGTAGTGAAGAGGCGATGAGGGACGCTTCACATGCAGTGGCCTTTTGCGCCGACGAGGATGGCTTGACTTTCCCCTCGGATCCGACGTCTTGGCCCTTTTGAGTCTTTGACGAAGATGCTGCCGCCGCCGACCCAGAGTCCTTGGACCGATGCGCAGATGTGCCAGCCTTCGATCCGTGTGCATGTGTCGCCTCCGTGTCCACCACGCGTCCGACTAACGAAGTCCCAGTCGGAACCGGAGCCGTGCCGCTGGCTTTGGCGTGCTTGGACGGTGTCGCAGCGGTTGACCCGTGCCGACCACCCTTCTTAGAGGATCCCTCCTCTGGCGCCGTCTTCGACCCTGTGGAATCGACCGATTTTTTCGACTTCTGTGGACCGGAGGCCGACGGAGTCGATGAAGTAGCCGGTGCGGTAGCTTTCATAGGTACGGCCGCCATTTTAGGGACGCTCGAGTCCATAAGTTTCGGTTTCGTTTTCGGGTCGGCCATTTTAGGTGTTGTCGATACCGTAGGTTTCGGTTTCGAAACGTGCTGCGCCGCAAGTGTGTCCATGGCCGGGCCTGAAGGCGGGGCCGTGGCTTGCGGTACGGGGTCTTGGGTAAGGCCAACAGGCGATCCCGTGACCCGATCGTGATCTTCGTAACCTTCGGGGCATAGCTCGTCCCCTGAGCTATCTTCCGCGGCCCCATAAATCTCTTCGACGTCCCCTACCTCGTCGACATATTCAAGGCCTTGACCCACGACTCCGTCGTCGTCTACCGGATCCGCCTCGACCTCCGTCTCGGGCGGGGAGATTTGGAGATGATGACTCTGGTCCTCCTCTTCATGGTCGCCGAAAATGTTTTCCGGATCCGGGGCCGCTTGTCTGGCCTCCAGGCGCACCGCGCGCCGAAGCTTGAGAGTCTTCTTAGACCTGAATTGTGCGCAGGCCTTGCACTTTCCGTCGTCATGGTCTGGTGAAAGGCATTTGTTACAGACGGGGTGCAAATCTATATGTGGGTATTTGGACCCACAGAGCGGACAGTACTTAAACGGACTCCGCTCCATGCTGGAAAGTTGCAGTCGTGTCGCGATGAGAAGGCCTCGATGTCCGCTGAATCCGACTCCAAGAGACGGAAGAACTCGAGAGTGCGCAAACAATACCGACGCTATGAAACCAAGGCCTTTTGGCCTTAAAAAGTTAGTTTTTCTCGGTTCCGACAGAGAGAGGTCGAGACCGCATCCGAACCCAATGGCGGAAAAAAACAATCTGGGGATGGAGCCGATGCCCATGCGCACTGTAGTCCAGGGGAGGAGCCACCTATCTCAGGATACTTCGAAGACTCTTCCAGGACAACAATGTGCGATCATCCGGACCCAACACTAGGGCGGCGATCTAATGCTAAGATATGAATTTAGCAGCCCACATGCCTCGAACATTTATATTGTTCAAGTGGTAAGATGTAAGAGGCAAGGGGCAAACAACTGATACTGAAGAAATTCTTGTGTCTACAGAGACTGGTCAAAGATGAAGTCTACATTAACAGCTGTGAAGGAAGTCGCTTACTTTATCCCTCTAGGATGGAGGGATTCAGCATTAGGAAAGCTGGCTTTTGTGACAGCCTCTAAGGCTGGCACTGGAGTGATGACGATCCGTTTCCCTTGTGCACATAGACGTTCTTTAAGAATAGACATATGCACTGCAGTCAGCATTTTCTCAGTGGAAGTAAAACTTCTTTCCGCATCGGAATATAAAGGAGATTTATATGCAATCGCACTGTATCACCTTCATTAAAAGTGATTTAGTTAGATCCAATCGCACCCAGTAATACCTGTATGACTAGGTTGGTGGTATTTACACATGTATGTAAGTGACCAGTAGCAAGCAAGTCGGACTGTAAGGATCTGGGTGTATCTATGTGTTCTGATTTCCAACGTACATTGGAAAAGTCAGGGTGAATTTATTGTGGAGAAGCGTGGCTCAGTGGTTAGAGGCGGCAGACCCGGAAGCTGAGATCGGCCGTGGACCAGGGTTCGATTCCCCGCCTCGGCGGGTCTCGGGCTCTAAAATTCCACGGACTCGACAATTCTCGCTCCGGTGCCTACTCGACTCACGGGGTCACACTCTGCGACTCTGGGCAATAGCTTGCTTAATCTCCACTACGGCCCCTCGCGGCGGGATGCCTGGCTTTCACCTTGTGGATACCCTGCCGGGGTATCTCACAGGGGAATACCAGGACGGGTTCCCTAAGCAAGCGCCTTGATACCTTCGGGTGATACGTGCGCTATATAAGTCGCAATACATTTACATTTACATTCATAAAGTGGTTTGACACATTGTGCAGTCAGTAAGTTCTTCCAAAATTAAGGAATTGTAACATGGATTGTAATGTCTTTAATGTATTTGGAGGTAGCAATTGTGCACACCTCCAAAAAATGAAGCATAAGGCTTTTCCCTCGTGTAAATTCATATCCTAGGAAAAGGACTTTCAGAAAAGCTATATTAGAATTCTTAAAGTTAACTTATAGCCCAAGTCCAGCAAATTCCAATATTATGCAATCTACTCTGGACAAATGAGTGTTTAATTCATCATCTGTTAAGTAAATATAATCTACACAGGAAAATGTGTCAGGGTCAATATAGTTACAAATTAACATAATATGCACAGCATATAGTCCTAAGCTATTCCTTTAGCCCATCAGGAGTATTGTGTATCTTCTTTGAAAGCAGAGCATTGAGAAGGCTGTACAATCTCTGCTTTCAAGCGCTAGATTGTGGCTGAAAAATCTGTTGGAAATGTCCAAGGTTGTTTTATATTTTTTACGAGCTATATTGTTTTATCAGTGGCGTACTATGTGTATTTTGTATTGCAAAACTGCATGTATGACTGTTTAAAATGTTGGTAGTCTTAAGACTATACGATATGAATGATCGGGTTTCAACACAGAAAAAAGGGGATCATTCATCTTAGAGACACAGGGTACAGTTACTCCTGGATACACCAATTGGACAAGTAGTTCACTAACAAGTTCTTTAGCATCCTATTTATTAGGGTACTGCAGTTGCACTTGCGGGCTGGACCTTGTAGGTATAACATAATAAGGGGAGTCCTTATCCCAGTCGATATGATTGCGATATCATGCAAGGGCTAGTGTAAAAGCCCATTCTGCCGCATAATTTATTTAACTTGTTCAGTGACAAGGGGAGAAAAAGAAGGCAATATTGCATCCTTACTCTGTGATGTTCGTAAAAAATGTAGAGGCCAGTCGACCTCTGCCAAAAGGATGTCATAAGACAACTGTAACTATTGAGACTTCTATTACGCTGCCAAGGAGAGTCATACCCAACTCCTGTTCAGGAGGAGGGTTCTCAGGGTCTGTGGCATATTTAGCGGTATTGGACGTAACTTTCTTTTTCTGAAGAGGGGCTTTATATTGAGGAGGTCCTTCCTCTTTCTTTATCTTCAGGTCAGACAAGTGTGTATCCCACTTTGTTTTCATGTACTCTTCTTATCTTCGGTCAGATCACCCTCCTCTGTCATACTGCTGGTCAGACGATTCCTGAAAGGAACGAGGATAACGTGCATCAGGAACCTGATACCTGTCTGGAGTCTTGAGTTTAACACAATCATGAAAATCATAACGTCTCACAGAAGACTCCAGGGGTGCAGAACCTCCTCTAGGTTTACCTTTCTGTGTTTGTTTAGATTTATCCTATGGTTTTTTAACAAACTTACAGGGCTGCTTGGCATCCTTGTCAATACTAGACTTACCTACAAGTGGTTTGGTTGGTCTGGTTCCAAAATTATTGCGTACAAAAGAAGCGTAAAAATCAGCAATAATAACCAGCAGCTCACATTCAGGGTCGCCTTGTGCAATCGCTGCGAGCTGTTAGCATATAGCCAAAGATGCTGCTTCACCTTAAATGTTTGATAGAATCATTGCACATACTACAGGAACATTTGTCATTAGTTTCATCTCCAAATCCAGGGCACAAGCTGTCCCATGTTGATTCTGTATTTATTTTACTATGTCTGGTAAGAGTGACTAAGAGGGAGTGATGTGACTGATAGTACAGACAGCAGCAAAGACTTTCCCCAAGTGTTGCCGTATTCTATAGCTGAACCATGGCGTTGGGTAAGCACAGTCAAACTTTTGTCCTTGTATAGTGGTCCCGTATAGGGAAAAACAGTTTTAATTTGGTTGATCTGAAATTTCCTCCTGAACAGAAGGTACTTTGCGGGTACGTAAATGAACAATTACAGGACTTATTGTAGGCACTGCAGGCACCGGGGCTTGCCCTGGTAGGCAAATTCTTACTGGCTGCGCCAACAAGTTGTCTAGTTCCTACCAATCTGCAGGATCTGCACGTTGTTTGGACAACATAAACTAAGGGCTTGGTGTCTAGTCTGGTTCTAAACACCCCTGAAGGATCTGTTGGCCTATTGACCAGCTAGCTCACAGTGCCACTGTAAACACCCCTAACCTACCAGGGAGGGAATGGTTTCTGGCAACCACTGAACAAGACAACCCTGACCCCTCCGGGATCATGCAAACAGTATCAAACTTTTCGCTCAGTCACTCATGATCACTTATTCTCAGATAAATATACAGTGGGAAGTTTTCAATAATATTTATTGAACCAACGTTATTCTTGCTAAATTACGTGTGCTGCGGGGCCTGGTCTGGCCGCCTAAACGAGGAGCTCCGCTCCGGGTCAGCACCCATATGGAGGCAGCATTATTTATTGTGACTTCAAGACTGTCACTACGACGTTACCGAGCAGGCCGAACAACGTGGCCATGCATGGTGTGTGTGTTTAGTTGACCAGCGACTTTTTTTCGGGAGTTTTACAAGCTGAGGAATGTTTGAGGAGACGAGCGCCGGTCAGGCCTCGTGACGCATTTGAAACCCCGGGCCTCGCGCAGTCTCCGCGCCCGCCTCTCTGCAGAGCTCCTGGAGCAGGCGTGTGGAGATTTGTGATGTAGGCGGTTTCCCAGCTTCAATCTTCACAACGCGCAACCAATTTCTCTGTGAGCAACTACCAGTGAGAGTTTATAGCTAAATGTCCTTGGCAAGGAAGTTACTTATAGAATAAACAGAGGAATTTTCACTTGCGAGGTACTTTCTCCCTTTTGAGCTATTCTTGACGTGAAGCATTTTCAACATAAAAATAAACCAGCTCAGGGTCGTGTCTGCGCTCAGCTCTTTTGGATTGCAACATTTTATTTCTAGATAACTGCTAGTTCCTCTGACAGACAAATATCTTTGTGACCGTTTCCTGACTAAAACTTGTTCTGGTTCCTGCCTGCAGGACTTTAGGGTCAATAAGTTAAAAACTAACATTCTCCTTTCTACAATATGCTGATTGCTGAAATTTACATATAAACTACCTTTGACTGTGAACAAGGGCATAGGAAGTCTCTCAGTAGTAGAAAGTCCTCTAATACCTAGTTAATACCTTTTATTTATTGCGGAATAAAAGTACTATTATGTTATATTGTGTATTACTTACCTTGCACTTTGCGCGGCTTGCCAACCAATTAATGTGCTTCTGTCACGACATTCGCATATTGAATTCATGGATATTGTGTAAATGATATTTTCTCAGCTGTATATCCCTGGAAACTGAACTTTTTGCAGCAAAACCTTCTGGCACCGCTTGCTCCACCAATGCAGAATTACCGCCTCTCAATCGGACTGTGATACCTCACAATATCAGTTGGCAAGGATAATATACTGGGTTGTTTAAATCCAACAAGGGCCAATAAAAGTTTATATGCTTCATGTCCCGTCAAGGAACATTAAATAACTACAATTCACTTAATCTCTGTTCGCAAGTTTGAACCACCATTGTTCTTTATTACTTCAAATATCTGAGGTAATGCCTAATAACAAGAACAAGTCTACTAAACAGCTACTTTTTGCTGACGTACTTAAGTAACCAAATACTATGTCTACGAAGCGTTCTGCCTCACCGTCATCTAATCAGACTCGCACTACTTCAAATGCAATGTCAGGAGACGCTATGGACCGGTTTTTTTCCAGGAAATTTCAACCATTAGTTGCCGTTTAATGGAAATGGACATTAACATTTCTTCCCTTGCATTGGAGGCAAAATCAATAAGAGCAGATATAGTGAACAGTTTTTCAAATTTCTTTTTTAACATTTTTAGGTCTCGCCTGTCGATGCGCATGCGCATCGAGCTTGCGAAACTATTGGGGCTTAAACAGTCTTTAACCAACTTGCAAGGAATCGTGGCGATTCCTTGCAGTGCCCGTGAAATTCAAGCTTAATGCGCATGTGCATTGAGCTTAAAAGCACGTGCACATGCCCCCAGCCGCCTGCTTGCATGTATTTTCCCTCAGCCGCACTCCTCCCACACCCCCGCTCCGCCCCCTCCCCTGCCTGCCGTGTCGCGTTTCTTCAGTTCCCTTAGCCGTACTCCAGGCCCCTGCTGCTTTCACACCCTCATGCCGCTCTCCCCGCTCCGCCCCCTCCCCTGCCCGCCGTGTCGCATTTCTCCTCCCCCCTCCCCACAGCAATGCCCTCCGTCTTGTTTTACCCGTTTCTTCTTTTCTCTATCTGTCCCGCGTCCCTTTCTCTCTTTGCCTCGCAGCGTCTTTTTTTTGCTTCTGATGCCCGTATGTTTCTTTACAGTATCTCAAGCATGCCAAAAGTTCTTTTGATTTAAACATAAAAAACAACCATGTCTAGAACTTAAAGAGCAAGAGATTAGTGCCTTTCGTTTTTAAACTCTGATTTCCTCAAACAAACATGAGCCCGCGTCCCTTTCTCTCTTTGCCTCGCAGCGTCTTTTTTTTTGCTTCTGATGCCCGTATGTTTCTGCTGTAACTTGTCTCGATTCCATTCCTTCCTCTTTTAATGTCTCAGTATGTTTCGATTTTTTTTTGGTGGGGGGGTCTCTCTCCTTATCCTGCTGTACTGCTTTCCGCTGTGTTAATGTTCTCTCCCATCTTTACTACTTTAATGTTTTTCCCATTCCTCCTGCCTCAGCTATAATACCCGTTATCACTTTCTACTTCCCACCACGCCCTCTTCTTTAATGTTTTTCTCATTCGTCTTCTCCCCCTCCCACTATGGTAGCTCACCTGAATATCAGCGTCCAGCGGATCTTCAATACTTTAGCTAACATCTGGGTTTCTCGTTGCCTTTCTCTAGCTAGCAATCCAATTTAACATTCACCTGCCCCTTTTCTGGCTTTTCAGAAGCGCCTATTCGACGGTATTTCTTCTCCAGGCAATTATTTACAGATGTGGGCCATAATCTTCAGTTGGCTCTCTAGAACACAATATTCCATTTAAAACCACAAAACAGTTCAGGGACGGTGCATCTTTTGAGACAATATATGCGCAACCCATAGATTAAAGATTTCCACCTGTGAGGATAGCGCAGCCTTTCATCCGCTAAACTGGGCACCAGTGAATTGTGCAATACGTCAAAAGGGTGCAAAAAGCGGGCAGAGAAATGGATAACCTGTTTTTTCATATAGCGCTTGAAATCTCCTTTAGGCTCTAGGCGCTGCAAATAGTACGATTTTAGAGTTACCAAAGTGCAATATTACTGCGCACATCGACCGTAGAAGGACGACGGGAGGCTTTGAGCCTACCAGGATTCGAACGTGAGCCCTGCAGATTACAGCAGATGTCAGCGGCGAGCTTGTAAATCACCGAGACTCCGCCACTCATTGTGCTGCTTTAAAAAAAAAATTAACACTGAGTGCGTGGCTTTGCCTTGGAGAAGGCGCATTTTACGTAGAGTTAAGTGAACGAACGTAACTTGATGATGGCTATACTCTGGGATAATACTATTGGGTGGGAAGAGAAATTGCTTCTGCTTAAAGGAAAGCAAAGGGATATTGCAATCTAAACCCAAAATCTATACTGGATTTTAATAGTTTAAATTCTCAAAATATGTTGCCAACTCGAATAGAGTTTATTGTTTACACCTCACAAGACCTCAGTCGGATATCGATATATTTTAATGTTTGCACTTTCTCGATAAGAGGCCAGGCCGTGACCTTCAGCCCAGTGCGCTGCAGCTCATGGAACCGAATCTTGTCAGACCCAGCGCAGCCTTTCATCCTTGCGAACTCCGGGAGAGGGTACCTACCTTTCTATGGGATTTCAAGAGCGCCTTATCTTGGCGCGCCTTGAGACAAGGCAGTTGGTGCTGGGCGCTATGGCCGAAGTTGTTTATAAAATCTATAACTTGGTTCCAAAGGCGATGCGTTTGTGTAGGTGTGTGGTGGTATTGTGGCTCACGAGGATTGACCATGGGGCTATTCACTTCTTTTTTAACAACTTTATTAAAGTAAAGTTTGATTATTTTTGTGCAGGCAACCGAGGGGTTCATTCATGGCTGGCCGGTGGCCGGCCGTACTTTCAGTTTCCTGCTTCTCCAGCTCCTTCCTCTCTGCTGGAAACAGACAAAATTATTTACAACAAGGGGTGGTGATGGACAGAAACCGGTCCCCGGAAGCTTGTTTCCTTCCCAGTGTAAGAATTGGCTTTTGTAGTCTGGTCTGCCCTGTTCCCATGATGCACTGGGCCAGGGACAGACTAATTTGCATACAGCCAGGTTCTGAAACTGGGATGGTGCAATGAGCTAAAAAACGGTGTTGGATCTAGCCCTGATCTCTTGACTGGGTGAGAGTATTCTGCTTAATTCAGAGACTCTGTCCCTCACCACCCCTTGTTGTAAATATTTTTGTCCACCCTAAGCGTGGAAGGGTATGCTCAGACATGAGTCCCTTGCTCATTGCACCATCAGGATTCAAGCAAGCCGGGCCGAAGACGGCTGTAATGCCAGAAACCGGTCCCCGGAAGCTTGTTTCCTTCCCAGTGTAAGAATTGGCTTTTGTAGTCTGGTCTGCCCTGTTCCCATGATGCACTGGGCCAGGGTCAGACTAATTTGCATACAGCCAGGTTCTGAAACTGGGATGGTGCAATGAGCTAAAAAACGGTGTTGGATCTAGCCCTGATCTCTTGACTGGGTGAGAGTATTCTGCTTAATTCAGAGACTCTGTCCCTCACCACCCCTTGTTGTAAATATTTTTGTCCACCCTAAGCGTGGAAGGGTATGCTCAGACATGAGTCCCTTGCTCATTGCACCATCAGGATTCAAGCAAGCCGGGCCGAAGACGGCTGTAATGCCAGAAACCGGTCCCCGGAAGCTTGTTTCCTTCCCAGTGTAAGAATTGGCTTTTGTAGTCTGGTCTGCCCTGTTCCCATGATGCACTGGGCCAGGGACAGACTAATTTGCATACAGCCAGGTTCTGAAACTGGGATGGTGCAATGAGCTAAAAAACGGTGTTGGATCTAGCCCTGATCTCTTGACTGGGTGAGTATTCTGCTTAATTCAGAGACTCTGTCCCTCACCACCCCTTGTTGGAAACAGACAAAAGGCGCCAGTGGTGCACAACATAGACGGAGCCATCCGGCTTAATGATTGCTTTGGAATTCCATGTGTTAACAGTAAACAGACCAGAGGCGCCAGGAGAGCACAAGCCACACAGAGTTGCACCCCCAACTCCCCCTCTCGCCTTAGTCAAACGAGGTGTTTGTAACCAAGGCTGCGTCTTCTTTGGTGCGTTTATAATGTACATGGGATGTTTGGGTTCATGCTGGGTAGCGCTGCAGCCATTGACTCTCCCCCACCCCTACCCTCCTTTGGCTTCTATAACGCACTGTTGTAGTACTGTTAAGGTGGGCTAAAATACAGGCACTTTCTTCTAAACTAAACATATGTTTGTGGTAATCTCTTTGTTTTAAAGTGCAAACAATGTTTTAAAATGCTGCCGCTGTTAGTTACACGAGGTGTTTGTAACCGAGGACGCTTCTCCACATGATCGCCTGCCTCTCGCACACATGTGAGTGCGTTTCAACTATGTTTTATTAGTACCGTGCTGTGTGTTGGCTTTTTCATATGTTGTCATGGGTCTATATTTTTATAATAATAGCAGCGCTTTAGGCAACGCCACCTGCAGATAATTACCCGGACGTCTGCTGAGGCAATCAGCAGCGCTGCTCTCGAAGAATAACACGGGGGTCCATAGCAGTGCCACGCGACCGGTCCGGCGCGCTCTCCTCCCTGCTACCGGGGGCCAAGACAGGCAGGGATATCCTTAAATTGCACAGCCAACGAAACTCCAGGGCAAATGTGGTAAGGGGATAAACAAGGGCACGGCGAAAACATGGCAACAGTCACCGCATGCAAAACTCAATTGCTGTTTAATTTCCTACCCCACCACCATACACGCATACAACCACTCACACATACAACCACTCACACATACAACCACTCACACATACAACCACTCACACATACAACCACTCACACATACAACCACTCACACATACAACCACCCACACATACAACCACCCACACATACAACCACCCACACATACAACCACCCACACATACAACCACCCACACAACAACCACTCACACATACAACCACTCAAACAACTACACACACAACCGCACACACACAAACACACACATCTGTCGCCCTCACTCTAACTATTCCCCTCACTCTATCTATTGCCCTCACTCTATCTCTCTATCGCACTCACTCTCTATCAATCTATCTATCTATCGCCCTCACTCTATCTATCGCCCTCACTGTCTATCTATCTATCGCCCTCACTCTGTCTATCTATCTATCGCCGTGACTCTGTCTATCTATCTATCGCACTCTATCTATCTATCGCTCCATCCCCAGCATCACTCAGGGGCACCACAGCATCACTCAGCACCACCACAGCATCACTCAGCACCACCACAGCATCACTGGTTCAAATATGTTCTCTCAATGTTTGAAGCTTTAATGCAAATGTCACAAAAAAATGTTAATATTTCACTTCTGTTCTTGTATTTTAGTCAATGAACATAATCTTCACAACAGTTATTTACAAAAGTTTAAGCTATTGCCATTAAAAAATACAATCACTTTTATTTAATTATTAATTAATTAAAAATATTAAAAGCCAATGTTAATTGTAATATCAATAAATTTAAGTAAAGGCAATACAAAACATGTGACATTACAAATACTAAAAGTGTCACATATGCTAAAGTTAAAAGTATTGGCATTGTAAATCACAAAACATAAATATAAAATGTCATTTACAAAACCAATAGCTCCAACTTTCCTACTGCGAGACCTATTGGCAACGCCAGTGCTGACGCGCCTGATCTTACCATACCAAATTAGGTCAAGAAGCTCTGAGACCGTCGATAGTGCTTGTAGGGCCTGCCATCTAAGTCACGTAAATACAAAACATGTTGCATTCCAAATGCTATAGGTGTCACATTCGCGAAAGTTATAACTATTGGCATTGTAAATGACAAAGCCATCAATTTAGCAATTTTAACAACGAAAAAATAAATAAAATATGTCATTTACAAGACCAATAACTACAACTTTTCTAATGCGAGACCTATTGCATTCCAACCCCACTCACACACGCAACGCCACTCACACACGCAACGCCACTCACACACGCAACGCCACTCACACACGCAACGCCACTCACACACGCAACGCCACTCACACACGCAACGCCACTCATCCACGCAACGCCACTCATCCACGCAACGCCACTCATCCACGCAACGCCACTCATCCACGCAACGCCACTCATCCACGCAACGCCACTCATCCACGCAACGCCACTCATCCACGCAACGCCACTCATCCACGCAACGCCACTCATCCACGCAACGCCACTCATCCATTTGCAAAACGAAAAATGTCAAACTCTTCTATTGCGAGACCTATTGCATTTTCAATGCTTGTTTTTTTAACAACCTGTCGAACAAGTTACTTACCTTCGGTAACAATATATCTGTATGAGACATACATTAGTTATGAATTCCTTACCTTAGAATTACCCCCAGGCATTAGACTGGATACCCATAAATGTTTTCGCACCAGTACCCCTGCACATCGGTAGGTGTTGTTGGCTTCATGATCGCCGAGATGAAGTCGCTGTATCTACTGAGACGCTGCCCTCACGCACTGACGTCAGTTCTTTACACGACATTCCACGCCAGAAGCGAAGAACCATACAAGACACTGACCAATGGTGCACAAAATCTAGGGCCCTGAAAGGGAGTCCCTTACCCTTGAAGTCAGTTCGCAGAACGGGAAAAATGGGTGGGGCAGTAAGGAATCCACAACTAATATATGTCTCCGATATATTGTTACAGAGGGTAAATAACTTGTTCATCTGAAAGAGACATTTAGTTATGGATTCCTTACCTTAGAATAGATACCCCTGAAATACTAACCCTAGAGCTGGGTCTGCGAACTAAGTTCACACCAGAAAGTCCTGGAGAACTGAACGGCCAAAGAAGCAGTCTCTCCGGACTTGGCTGTCCAGGCAGTAGTGTTTGGTGGACGTGTGCAATGAAGCCCACGTGGCTGCCTGACAGATGTCATGAAGGGGGACACCACGTCCCTTAGCAGTAGTGGCTTCAGTCGCCCTGGTGGAATGGGTGAGCAGCCCTATCGGAGGTTACGTCTTTGCCAAAGAATAACAAACTTTGATGCAAAGAACAACCCACCGAGAGATGATTAGTTTTTGCTCGGCCCAGCTTTTCTTGGTGCCCCCATAGCCAACAAAGAGCTGGTCATCCACCCAGAATTGTTTTGTGCAATCCAGATAGAAAGATAGCGCACGTTTTGGATCCAGACGGTTGAGCCTCTCCTCCTCCTTTGAAGGATGTGGGAGCAGAGAGAAGGTGGGCAAAGTGATGCTGTGTCCAATGCAAAAAGTGGTGATCATTTTGGGAAGGAAAGAAGGTCGAGTTCTAAGGACAACCTTGTCCGGATGAAAAGCAAGGAAAGGAGGCTTAAAAGACAAAGCCAGTGAGCAGAGGTGATGGCAATCAGAAAAGCAGTTTTTAAAGTTACGAATCAGAAGGGACAATGATGTAGCGGCTCGAAGGGAGAGCACATAAGATGGGGCAAAACCAGATTAAAGTCCCACTGTGGCATAACAAAAGGAATAGGAGTAAAGAGATGAGTAATGCCCTTAAGAAATCTATTTACAATAGGGGACTTAAAAAAAAAGAGAAGTTTGATCAGGAAGGCGAAGAAAGGCCAAAATGGCCAAAAGATAGCCTTTAAGAGTGCCCAGAGCATAGCCCTGCTGGGCCAAAGAAAGAATGAAGAGGAGAACTCTGAAATAGGGGCAGAAAGGGGGGGATCCACAGCCTTTGCTGTGCACCATGCCACCAATTTGTTCCATCTACAGGTGTATACCGTTTTGGTGGAGTGACACCTGGCTGCCAAGATAACATTACAGACTTCGGGGGGGGAAGGTCAAAAGCGATCAATTGTCGCTGCTCAATCTCCACGCAAAGAGGTGGTGGCAGGACAGGTTCAGGTGAAGGACCGTCCCCTGCTGCTGCAACAGAAGATCCTCCTGACGAGGCAGTCTGATTGCAGGATCGATGGCCATGTGCAAGAGCTCGGGATACCATACTCTTCGTGCCCAGCCCGGAGTCACAAGGTTGGCTTGGGCCCTGTCGCGCCTGATCTTCTTCAGCACTTTGGGCAGAAGGGTATAGGTGGAAAGGCGTATACAAAACAGCAACTCCCCTTGCGTCGAAAAACATCGCCTAGCAGGTGCCACCTTGGAAATTCCAACATGCAGAACTGCTGACCTTGGGCGTTCTCTTCGGTAGCAAATAGATCCAACAAAGGTTCGCCCCACTGCTGAAAGAGACCTTACACCACCTCCGAGTGAAGACGCCATTCGTGATCCATCATGCACCTGCGCCCTGGTGTTCAGGGAACCTGCCAGGTGTTGAACCACCAGAGAGATGCTTTGATGTTCCAGCCATGTCCAAAGGCGGAGAGCCTCTTGACATAGGGTCCACGACCCCACCCCACCCAGTTTGTTGCAGGTACACATGGCTGTGGTGTTGTCCATGAACACCTGCACTACTCTTCCCCGGACAGAGGGAAGGGATGCCTTTAGTGCAAGACGAATCACCCAGAGCTCCAGAGGGTTGATGTGGAGCCCGGACTGCGGCGGAAACCAGAGTCCTCTGATCTTCGCCTCTCCCATGTAGCCGCCCCATCCCAGGAGTGACGCATCAGTCACCACTGTAAACTCTGGTTGGGTAAGGAAGAGGATCTGCTGGTGACCCAATCCTGGATTGATAGCCACCACTGCAACTGGTGTGCAGAACCCTCCAAGATCAGGACGCATTCAGAAAGATTCTCCTGATGCTGTGCCCACTGGAACTTCAGGTCCCACTGCTGAGTCTGCATATGCCATCTGGCATGATCCACCAGCAGGATGCAGGAGGCCATGAGGGCCAGCAGCCTCTGGGTAATTCTGACCGAAACTCAGGATAGAAGCCGCAACTTCCTGATGGAGAAAGGCCAGGTGATCATCCAACATGCAATGGAATTGAGGCGACCTGGATAGAGGGGTAGTCTTGAAGGGGAGGGAGTAGCCCCTTCAGACTATCTGCAAAACCCATCTGTCTGATGTGATGGTTTGCTAGTGGGGGAGGTGATGGCAGATCCTGCCGCCGGCAGGCAACTGGTGGCCCTGAAAGGACAGACTGCTGCAGAGAGGGCGCTGTTGGACTTGCACACCCACTGGCCCCCTGACGCACGACGCTGGGTCCCACGTCCTCGACCGTGAAGGGGCTGAACAGTTTGAGCAGGCCTGTGGCTCTGGACGGAACGTGGTGGAGCATCCCTTCCGTAGCCATGAAAGCGGCGAAAGCAGACTGCGCAGGGCGAGAGGTAGTAGCAAGGCCCAAGGATCTGGCTGTAGCCCTAGAATGCTTAAAGCGCTCGAACGCATTGTCCGCTTTATCGGCAAACAAGCGACTGCCATCAAAGGGCATGTCCAAAAGAGTCGATTGGAGATCACCCAAAAAGCCAGTGGATCTCAGCCAGGCATAGCGTTGTAGGGTTATCGAAGTTGAAATTGTTCTACCTAGAGAGTCGACGCCTGCTGGGAACACAACTGGCGTCGGGGTGGGCGGAGGTGTCGTCAGTGGATTCGACGCTGGAGGAGGTGTCGGATGTTCGACCAGTGCCGATCCGGATCAAGGCCTGTATCACTGGGGGCCCTGCAGTACTTCGACCAAAGCTGTCGGCATCGGAGGTCTAGAGCCCCCACCCGAGTCCGCAGGGCCCGAAAGCGCGCCGGGGAGTCGGGCTGTCCAAAGATCGAGTGGAGGGCTTCGTAAAAACTACAAAGTTGGGCAGGGGTCGCTCTGGCTCCCAGAAAGGGAGGGAGGCTCGGAGTCGACCCAAAAGGCTCTGCGGGCTGAGCCGGACGACTACAGTCCGCATCCCACGTTGCGTCGGTTGACAGACAGGGAGAATGCAAAGAGCTACAATGCTTCTTCGCAATCTTTTTGTGCTTTGACTTACCCATAGACGAAGACTTTGACAATGAGTGGTGGTGATGGCTCTGCGACCGGTCCAGCGACCTCCCTCTAGACCGGGATCTAGAACAGCACGGAGCGGACTGCGGGAACTCAAGAAGCTTTGGGGACCGCTCTCACAAGGACTTCAGGTTTATGGCCCGGCAGTCGGAGCACGATTTATAGTTGTGGTTGAGCTCCAAACACCAAAGGCACATGAGGTGCGGGTCGGTAAGGATTAGTTACTTATCCTAGTTCTCTTCCAGGGGTATCCTCATCAAAGTCATAAGCACTAGAATATTCCCGCCCACGCGCGGGACCCCGGAAACACAATCATATATGTGCTATATATATATATATGTGATTATATATATATATATATATATATATATATATATATATATATATATATATATATATATATATATATATTCCGACATGCTGGCTGTCCTTCACTTGAGAGCACACAAGAAAGCTGCGGAGATAGCCAGTCCCAATGCCAGGTACAGTTGCAGTTCTCGTGTCTGGTTCATATATATATAAATAAGCAACTGCAGCCTCATATACCGAATAATGCTGTAAGGACCTCCCATTATATCATAAAAAACACACATTAGAAACAGGGAAAAACAACAGCAAAACATGTTTTGAAACTGTTTTAATGCTCAGCAGTCAGCAGAAAACTCACATAGGACTGAAAGCATATACAGCTCCCAGGCTGCATTGCAAAACCACAGTCTAAAAAGATTGAAAAGCTAACTCCTAGCAACACAGAAATAAACTGGCACCGTGCCTTTAAGGCAGTCATGACCCCCAGCTTCCCATCATGCCTCAGGGGTGACAGTTCGGTCAGTAGTTCTTTGCGGTGACTAAAATGCCATGGCACAAAGAGTTGACAATACCTTCAAAATACCATAATCGTTTGCCCGGGGAGGTAGGAGGGTTGCTCATGACTTTTAGGAGGATACCCCTGGAAGAGAACTAGGATTACAGGTAAGTAACTAATCCTTCTCTTCCAGGGGATCCTCATCAATAGTCATAAGCACTAGAATAGAATAGCGAGCTTCACCTCATTCACCTGCGGGCAAAGGAAAATAAAGGTACATTTAACAATAAGCTCAGCAAACTAAGCCAGGATAGCCAGATAACTATCCGAACAGGTTCCTCAAGGAGGCTTGGCCTACTTGAGTATCCGCTCTGGATTCGGATTCTAGGCAATAATGCCTGGTGAAGGTGTGAACCGATCTCCAGGTCGCAGCCTTGCATATTTCTGACATTGGGACATCATGCAAGAAAGCCACTGTGGCCGCTATCCCCCTAGTGAAGTGTGCTTTAGGCGACAACAACAAGGGTCTTTTAGCCAGCTGGTAAGACAATTTTATGCAGGACACGATCCACCTGGAAATGGATCTGTTAAAAGCTGGGAAGCCTGTCCTCATGGCACCATAATTCAGGAATAACTGATCCGTCTTTCTTATACCCTTGGTTCCCTCTAGATAGAATTTAAAAACACTTCTGAGGTCCAAGGAGTGTAACGACCTCTCTGCAGGGGTCGTGGGGTTTGGAAAGAAGGATGGCAGGGAGATTGACTGATTAATATGAAAATCAGACACAACCTTCGGCAAAAAGGAAGGATGAGCCCTTAAGACAACCCTGTTATGGTGAAATACAGTGTAAGGCTCTTTCGCACACAGCGCCTGGATTTCACTTACTCTGCGCGCTGTTGTTATTGCTACCAGAAGAGCGGCCTTCCAAGATAAGTACTGCAAAGAGGCCTTGTGAATTGGCTCAAAAGGCGGGCCCATTAATTTGGCAAGGACCAGGTTCAACTCCCATGGAGGAGAAGGGTTTCGAACAGGGGGATATACCTTTTTCAACTCCTGTAAGAAGTCCTTGACCACCTGCATCTGGAAAAAAGAAGGCTGGTTGGGTGGCTTCCTATATGCCGTAATGGCAGCCAAGTGAACTCTAATCGAGGCATACTTTAACCCTGACTTAGCTAGGTATAGAAGGTAAGGAAGAATGACATCCTCCTGTCCATTCGTAGGATCAAAGTGATGTTCTACACACCAAAGGAAGAACCTTTTCCACTTGAACGCATATGACGCTCTGTGAAAGGTCTTTTGGCCTCTTTCAAAATGTTCATGCAATCTTGCGGCAGCCTCAAATGTCCGTATGGGAGGACCTCAGGAGCCATGCTGCCAAGTTCAGCGAGGGAAGATTGGGATGGAGAATCTTCCCGTCCATCTTGCTCAGCAGGTGCACTCTGCAAGGCAGTCTCCTGTGTGGAAGTACTGACAACTGTAGAAGGTCCGGGTACCACCACTGCCACGGCCAGTCTGGAGCTATCAGAATCATCTCCATGTTGGATCTGATGAGCTTCGACACCACCTTCGGAATCAGAGGCAGGGGAGGAAAGGCGTAGGCAAATGTCCCTGACCAATCCATCAAAAGCGCATTCCCCCTTGTCCCTGGACGGTGGAATCTGGACGCGAAGACGTGGCATTTTTTGTTTTTGTCGTCTGCAAACAAATCGATTGATGGACGACCCCAACGATTAAAAAGATCTGCCACCACCTCGTCGTGCAGCACCCAGTCTGGCTGATCTTCGAAGTGCCGACTGAGAGCGTCCGCTTTGAGGTTTTGCTCTCCTGGAAGGTGCACTGCCACCACCGAGAGGTTTTGGGCTAACAGCCAGTGCCAGATCGCCGGAGACTCCAGAGAGAGAGGGCGTGATCTTGTACCTCCCTGTTTGTTTAAATAAAACATGGTGGTCGTGCTGTCCGTTTGGATCAGGACCGAGCTGGACTTGATCGCAGGAAGAAAAGCTTTTAGAGCCAGGTGGACCGCTCGCAGTTCCAGCATGTTAATGTGATAGGACTGCTCCTTCCTGGTCCACTGCCCCTGCATCTGAAGGGACCCCATGTGCGCCCCCCATCCTTGCAGAAAGGCATCCGTCACCAGCAATTGTACTGGAAGCGGCTGGTGAAAAGGAACTCCCACCAACAGATTTTGAGGCCGAGTCCACCACTTGATAGTGGATTTCGCTGCTTGGGAGAGCAAGATGTGATTCTCCCAGCGATCTGTTGCTTGATCCCACTTGTCTTCGAGATATTGATGCAACGGTCGCATTCTCAGCTGGGCGTTGGGTATGAGAAATATACAGGAAGCCAATGACCCCAGCAGGGATGCCACCTGCCGGACAGTTGGGTGTTTCATCTGGAGCAGAGTCCTGCACTTCTGCTGCATCGAAGAAAGTCTCTCCTCCGAAGGAAACTCTTTTCCTGTGCTTGTATCCAGAACTGATCCCAGGTAGTGGATCGTCTGGGTGGACTGCTGGACGGACTTCTCCCTGTTGACATGGAGGCCCAGGTCGTGCAACTGCTGAAGGCAAACTTGAAAATCGCTCCTTAATCGTTGAGGAGATGGGCCTTTGAGAAGCCAATCGTCTAAGTAAGGGTAGACTAACAGACCTCTTCTGTGAAGTGCGGCTGCCACCACCGCCGTGCATTTGGTGAAGACTCGTGGGGCAGACTTGAGCCCGAAGGGCAAGACTTTGTATTGGTAGTACTGGAGTCAGACCACAAACTGAAAGTACTTGCGGTGTCGTGGAGCAATGGGAATGAGGAAGTACGCATCTTGGAGGTCCACCGAACACATCCAGTCTCCGACTTGGAGATGTGGACATATTTGATGAAGGGCCAACATGCAAAACTTCTCCCTGATGATGACTCTGTTCAGAAGGCGAAGATCCAGGATCGGTCTGAATTTGTGCTCCTGATCTTTTTTGGGCACAAGAAAGTACCTGGAGTAGACTACCTTTCCTCGCTGAGAGGGAGGAACTTCTTCTATAGCCTGTTTTTGAAGAAGAACTTTCACCTCTTGCCGGAGTAACTTTAGCTGATGAGGACGAGATCTTTTCGGAGGAATGTCCTTTGGAGGCGCACAGAAACGTAGAGAGTACCCATTGCGTAGTATATTGAGGACCCAACGATCTTCTGTGATATTGCACCACTCTGCCAATGTTGTGAAGCACTTCCTCCCACTGGAGTGGGCAACGGCGCCGGAGGAAGCCACTGCTCATGACTTCCCTCCTGTACTGGCCGTGGTGGTGGATTGTTGTTGATTTCCACCTCGACCTCTGTTGGACTTGCAGCCCTGATATTGTGACTTGCCCTGGGACCACTGAGGGGTTTGAACCCTCTGTTGGGAACCCTTGCCTTTGTTGGGCCTCCAGCGACGCTTTAACTCCTTTTTTTCCAAGCCAACAGCTTTGAGGGTGTCAAGCTCAGACTTCATTCTGCTCATCTCCTCGTCTGCGTGGGAGCCAAAGAGAGAGGAGCCAGAGAATGGGAGGTTTAAGATTCTCTGTTGCGCATCAGGCTTGAGGCCTTTGAGCCTCAACCAAGATGATCTTCCGACGCAGATCCCATGAGCGTAGGTATGTGCTGATAACGTAGCGCCATCCGCTGCATGCTGATCATCTGATTTGCTACCAGCGATCCTTTCAGTGACTATCTCAGCAAAGTCTTTCTGGTCTTCCTTTGGTAACTTTTCTTTGAAACGATCCAAAGAATCCCATAACGCCCTATTGTATCGGCCTAACAACGCAGCCGCGCTGGAAACCTTCAAGGTAGAGGCCGTCGAATTGCAGACTTTGCGCCCCCAAGAGTCCTGGGACTTGCTCTCCCTATCAGGGGGAACCGAGTTAGAGGCAGTAACAGCATGTGTCTTCCGTGCTGCAGCAACGATCACAGAGTCTGCAGGCGGATCCATCTTCACGAAGACGGGATCTGAAGAAGCCGGCTTATACTTCTTCTGTATTCGAGCTGGAACAGCTTTGACAGTAGCTGGAGACAGGAAAGTGTCGCTCACAGGGTCAAGAATCCCTGTAACCAAGGGTAGCAATGGACGGGACGCCACTTTTTTGTGCAGAGTCTCAAAGATCACTGTCGTTGCTACCTGAGGGACAGACATCTCTGTTGAGTTTCTGGGCCCCTCTCTGAAGTGCCTCCTGGTAGGTATTGATGTCATCTACCGGAGAGATCCTAGAAATAGGACTGTCTGTTAAAGTAGGGGAATAATCCCTCCTTGACGAGTGGGTAGAAGAAGAAGAAGCAGATGGTGTTCTCCTACTTCTGCGATAGACACTGTGCCTTCTTCCCCTCGATCTGTCAGTTCTGGGAGAACGGGTTCTGTCCCGCTGTCTGCCACGGGATTCGTCAGCGCGTTCTCCACGCCTAGGGGAACTGGCCCTGTCCACTTTTTGCACCAGTCTCTGAAGAGGTGACCTGTGGATAGGACTGGCAAAGTCCTGCATCCGTCTTGTAACAGCAGAATCCTTCCAGTGGTGCAAGGGACGAAGCCAACTCGGGACAATTGCACAGCAGGAAAAGTCTCCCTTTGAGAAGGAGACTGATTGACAGGACCGCTGGCTGTTGGCGATGCTGGTCTTGAAGAAGGCTGTCTGGAGGAGTGAGAAGACGAATGGCGTGATGCAGAGTCCGTCACCAATACCACCGATTCTTCTCTAGACCTCACTGAGGCAGGTCTCGGTGCCTGGCGTGAGACCCTCAAAGTCGAACCTGAACGTCCCCTAGACGTCGATCTCCGGTCCGAAGTGACTGGCCTCGATAGGACCTCACTTATTGAAGCCGTCTGAAACTCTCTTCTACTAGACGTCGAATCAACGGCGGGCGACTCCGCTCCAGACCAGATGGATGCCTGTGCCTCGACGCTGAACGTCGGTGTGAAGACGTCGGTGGAGGACTCCTCTTACTCGACGTCGAGTGTCGTCAAGATCACGGCGGAGTAGTGTCTATCCTCGACGTCGAAAGCCTCTGTGACAACGGCGGAGGGGTGTTCATCCTCGACGCCGAACGTCGTGCTGCAGACGACGGGGGCCTCGATGCCGATTGTCGCCGGGTTGACGACAGCGGAGGCTTCTTGCTCCTCGACGTCTGCTGCTGGACTAGCGATGATGGAGGGGAACCTGCTCTCAACGCCGAACGTTGTACTGACGTCGGCGGAGTGCCTCTGCTCCTCGACGCCGTGTTGACGACGGCGGAGGGCTGGTACATCTCGACGCCGATCGTCGCCGGGTTGACGTCGGCGGATGGTCACGAAACTTCGATGTCGACGACGTACCTGATAGATTATGTCCTCTCGACTGCGAGCCCGCTGTCGAAAGTCGTTTTTTAGACAAATGACCCACCGGTGATTGTTTTTTCGGCGCCGAGCCCGACGCTGATGTAGAAGGATGAGAGGCCTTGGTTCTAGATGGTGTTCTAGACCTCTTGGAACCCTTCCTGACCGGAGACCTTCCTCTTGAAGACTTCTCTGCCAGGCCATACAGGCGGATCCTTTCTCTGTCTTTCAAAGTTCTCCTAGACAGAGACTGGCAGTGAGAACAGGTCTTGAGGTCATGGTCCTCAGGTAGACAAAGGATACAGACTTCATGTAAGTCTGTCTTGGCCTTCTTTTTACTACAAGAAGGACTGGTGTCAAAAAGGGATGGCATTTTGAGAGGTAAAAAATTCCCAAAACTGTCAAAAAAAGACAGCCTCTTACTTCAGAAGGTAGAATACGTCAAAGTAAGGTGAAAAAATTGAGAAAAGTAAAGATTATTTCGGACTAAAATCAGAAAGAAGTGGAGCTGTGTTACCAAGATCCTTCCTGAAGGAGCCGGAAAGAACAACTAGCCTAACTGTCACCCCTGAGGCATGATGGAAAGCTGGGGGTCATGACTGCCTTAAAGGCACGGTGCCCGTTTATTTCTGTGTTGCTATGAGTTAGCTTTTCAGTCTTTTCAGACTGTGTTTTTGCAATGCAGCCTGGGAGCTGTATATGCTTTCAGTCCTATGTGAGTTTTCTGCTGACTGCTGAGCATTAAAACAGTTTCAAAACATGTTTTGCTGTTGTTTTTCCCTGTTTCTAATGTGTTTTTTATGATATAATGGGAAGTCCTTACAGCATTATTCAGCCTTTAAGCCGGTTCGAGCACAGGAGATCTCCGGATCCAGTCTGACGCCTATAGTTAATTCTAAGGTTTGGAATCCATAACTAATTGTCTCTTTCAGATACACAAAGCACTTAACTTTATTAACCTCTGCAATAAATATCATATGCCATGATTTAAATTAAAACATTTCAGCCCAGGATTTAATTTCAAATATTTTAGGAAAAAAAGAATACAGGCTACATATGCTTCAAAGCTTATAGAATACTTGAAAGGAAACCTGGATTTGTGCAAAACAAGATACAAGATACCGTTACAAGATTCTTCAAGGTAAGCAAATGAACTGTACTCACCGTTGACCTTTCCCAAACCTGGTGCTTTATTTTTTAACAATGTCACTTGAATCTGTGGAATGTTTGCGATGTTTGAATTCAAAAGAAATTTGAAATCAACATGCCCAACCATACATGCTTTCGGCAAAACCAGCTCAAAGACATGTTCTTCCCAACTGTTGCTGTGGAAAAAAATATTAAGTCACTTAACACGAAAAACAGAATCATACGGGTTAAAAACAACACCACTGAAACATTTACCTAGAGCAGGCAAAACAATGCTAGTCAATGTAGGTATGGAGTGAGGCAACATTTTAGACTAGACTAATTAACTAAATATGTATAAATGTTTGTTTCAAAGTTCCAAATACAAATAACTTGAATGGTGGAGGAAGAAGACACATTTGTGCTCACTTAGCTCGGACCAAGCATGTTCTCAAATCAACTTTTGACCCGAGAGGAGCAAAACCTGAACTGAAACCACAAAGAAATGGGCTGCTTGTCCATTCCTAATCTCCTGTGGTCTATTATTCTCGAAAGCTATGGGCTTAGCAATAGTGCCTTGTTGGCCAGAGGTCATCTGTATACCAATATTAATCAGAGATTGATAATTCCCCCCTAATCAGTTTGCCATAGTTCAACAGAGAGGAAAATGGTACTCCACATCACTGACTCCTCCTGCAAATTTTCAGCTAGCTTTAAATGCAAGTGGTTAGTTGGGCACGGCCCAAATGAAAATGTACTGAATATATGCTGACCTATCAGACTTATTCAATGCTCACTTTTTATTTGAAGAAGCTTGGCATTCCAGGGTAGGGGAAGGCTAAGAGGAGAGGTAGAATCTTTAGCAGACTTTTTAAAGAGGTAGGACATTCCTCTTTGGACTGAGGAAACAAATAGCACTGCTGGATTTTGAAAGAGAGAGAGTGCACCTCTGATCACCCACAAAGCAATCTGTGAGTAATCACCAAGAGAGCCCATGTGCAAACAAGAGCACTGTTGGGTCCTTGATCACTCTTAACATGAATGACTGAAACCAACAAAGTGAGTTTGGTTCCATGCACAGTGGCACACCTTACTTAGGCAGTGAAGAAGGGATTTTTATGCCCGACCAACCCGACTGCCAACAAAATGGCTGGATTAACCAACTAATTGCCTACATTTAAGGCACACATGCAAGTCGTACTGCAAAGTGTGAAGGTCGGGTGACTTCAACCAACATAAACACGCCTCTGTCCTATAAATTCTTTAGACTCAACCAGCAGAAAGCCTGTGTTACTCAGTCACCTCCTTTGCTCCTTTATATTCATTATTGAAACTGACAGCACTGTCTACAATTAATGCAGGAAAATATGATAATCCTGTCAAAAATCTTCCTCCATCGCAGCCCCTATCGACCACTATCAAAACAACCCATTATTAAATAAGGTATCAGAACTGGGTCATCATATGCATACTTAACAAGACAATTGTACTTTAGCTCTAGGTTAGGGACCCTCACTGCAATGGATATCCCTTAAGAAAGAGCAGAACTAAATACACTGATTGATAATTAAACTGTCTTTACAATCCAGAACTGTGCCCACAGAGTTAAAGCAAGGGATGGTTATACCCCTACTTAAAAATCCAATTTTCTTCCGAAACAGCCTGCAAACTAGCATCTGTATTGCGCTGCTTGCTGCTGTTGCCAAGATTATTACAAATATAATGGGCATACAAGTTTGCAATTACCTTAAAAAAAAGTTACTTACCTTTGGTTTAGCTTTTTCTGGTAGAGACTCTAGCTGCAGACTCGTCAGCCTCTGAATATTCCCCAGGCGTCAGACTGGATTTGGAAACTTGTTTCGTAGTACCCCTGCACTGGAAGGTGGCGCTGTGTGCATTCACACTGACTCCACTCCCATACACTGATCTCAGTTGCTTTCAAGACTGTCCGTGTCTCCAGACGAGGAGCCCTAAAAACAACATTTCCTTTTCTGTGTGCAAATTCCTAGACTTGGGATCTTACTAGAGTCCAAATTCAGAATGGGGAAGATGGGAGAGTTAGTGAGGAATCTGCGGCTAGATCGAGTCTCAACCAGAAAACGCATTACCAAATGTAAATAACAAGTTCTTCTGATAGAGACTGCAAGCCGCAAATTCCTCACATTTTGAATAAATACCAAAGCAATACCTAACCAGAAAGTCCTGCAGGACCAAGAGGGCTAAATGCCCCACTCTCAACCCGCATAGCTACATGGCTCATGTCCAGGAAAGGTACTTCACATGCTTATGCAGTGGTAGCAGCGTTCGCCCTGGTAGAGTGGGTGCGCAAGCATTCTGGAGGCAGCTTCTTCGCCAAGGCGAAGCATAATCCAGTGCAAGATGGTAGGTTTCTACACAGCCTTATCTTTTTTAGCTCTTGCAAACAGAACAGAGAGTGGAGCTTCCGCTCAGTGGTCTTTGGTATGATTTTTGAAGAAACTGAGGGCCCCTTATGGGTACAAGCGATGAGACCTCTCCTCCTCCGTAGGGGGGCGAGGCAGAGCTTAGAATATCGGCAGTGTGATGCTTTGACCGACATGGAACTGTGTCACAACTTTAAGTAGAAAGGGGGCACTAGTTCCCTGAACCAGCTTATCTGGAAAGATGGTTGTGTATGGTGGATGAACAGTGCTTGATGCTCACTCACACACCATACAGAGGTCATGGCAATCAGGAACTCAGTTTTTATGGTGAATAAGCTGCAAAGGAAAGCTTTGGAGTGCTTCAACTAGAGTACACTTTAAGTCAAGACAAGATTGAGGTCCCATTGGGGCATCACAAATAGAGAAGGGGGAACATGTTGCAACCATTAAAAAATTGCATCTCAACTAGTGATTTAAACAAAGAGGGCTGATAAGGCAACCGTAAGAAAGCTGAGAGGGCCGAAAGATAACCCTTAACTGTGTCTAGATCAAGGCCTTGACTGACGAGAGATAGAACAAGCAATAAAACCTTAGACAGTTTGGCTTGGAGAGGTCAACCTGACTAGTGCCACACCAAATCACAAATTTGTCCAAACAACAGGCGCGTACAATTTTAATCAAGAGACACATGGCCACCACTATGACATCAACCACCTCCAGGGAAAGGTAAAAAGTGTTCATCAACCGCCGCTTAAACTGGTGGGGTCTGTGAAGGACCGAGTTCAGAACCTGCAGGTCTACAGGAGGGACAGACTGATTGGATGTCATGCTCAAACCCAGGAGGCATGGATACAAAACTCTATGAGTCCAATCCAGAGCCACTAGGATGACTTGGGTCTGGTCTGTCCTGATCTTCTCAGAGCAGGAGTGGTATTAGCAGAAATGCAAACAAGAGTCCTGAGTTCCACTCGAAGCGTAACATGCCTCTGAGTGATAGACACCTTGGAAACTGTATTGTGCAGAAGTGCTAACATTGTGCATTCTCAGCAGTGGTGAACAAATCAAGCCAAGGCTCTCCCCATTTGTGAAAGAGGCTTTGCACCACATCCGGATGTCATTGCCACCCGTGATCTATTAGACACCGACAGCTGAGTTGGTTCGCCTAGGCATTCAATGAACCTGCTAGGTTGCTCACCACCACGAAGATTCCTTCGTGGTCTATCCATTTCCAAGAGTGAAAGGCCTCCTGGTACAGGGTCCGTGACCCCACTCTGACCAGTTTGTTGCAGTACCACATGGCGGTAGTGTTTACATGAACACGTGTACCAGCCTACCTTTGATTGGCGGTAGGAAGGCTGTCCGTGCCAAGCATCAGAATACTGATGTGGAGCTGGGCAGCCGCCAGACACCAGCTGCCTCTGATCTCCACCTCTCCCACATGGCCGCCCCATATCATAAACAATGAATTGGTCGCTACAGTCGTCTCTGGGTGGGTATAGGGAGAGGGGTTTGCTGCTGACCCAACTGCGGTACAGCAACCACCACTGCAGATCTTTTGCAGTCTCCTCCGAAATCTGAAAATGGTCAGAGAGGTACCTTTGAAGTTGGGCCCACTGGGACTCCAGATTCCACTAAAGAGCCCGCATATGCCACCTGGCATGCTTGACCAGAAGGATGCCATCAATCCCAGACGCCTAAGCTGTCAACCTCACTGGAATCCAGGATTGAGGCAGAAGATGGGGATTATAGCCTGCATGGCTTGCACTCTCTTTCCTGGTGAAAAGGTACGAAACTGAACAGTGTCCAGAATGGCTCAGATGAAGGGGAGTGTTTGCCTGGGTTAATCACACTTTCAACAGCCAGTCATCTAGGTAGGGGAAGACTGGCACCGGTGACCTTCGAAGGTGCACTGCCACCACCACCATCACTTTCGTGAACATCTAAGGGACACGTTTGAGACCAAAGGGGAGTACAGCTACCGCAGGTACCGTTGATGGGCTGGCAGGATGGGAGTATGTAAATAGGTGTCCTGGAAATCCCAAATTCTACCTGGTCAAGAGCATGCAAGACTTGGCCCAGCATTTTTAACTTCTCCATCCGGGAAGAAGGCATTAAGAGGGTGCAGGTCTGGAATAAGCCGAGGACCTCCATACTTCTTGGGCACCAGAAAGTAGCATGAACAACAAATGCACCCTACTTCTGGGACTGGCAACCTCTCCACAGCCCCTTTCGCCAAGAGGGCTTGCACTTCCTCCCTCAAGATGGTCCCCTGTGAGTCACTGGGGGGGGGGGGGGCGTCTTCTTGAGCTAGGCGATGTAAAGTTTCACCTTATGTTCCCTGATGGCTTTCAGGTTCATTGACGTGCAGACTCAGCAGGTTTTAGAATTGTGAATAGACCCCAGACACCACAGACAAAACTGGTGGGGATATGCCACAGACACCTGTTTGCGGCAGTCCTTACAGGACTTAAAACCTGTTGTCTTAAGGGGTGACATCCCTTGCACACTGATGAGAATATCAACAAAAAGCAGTCTCAGGACAAAAAAAGCTTCAGATCTGCGTCTTGAGATGCAGAATGAAAGGAACTGACATTAGAGCTCAGGAGTAGAACCTTTATAGGCTATGTGCATCAAGACAGGCTATGCTCTCCCCACTTATTTATATGAAACAGATGACTAAGTAACTGAATGGGGTTTATATTTGGCAATTTTAGAACAAATCCTTTCATTCTTTACAACTTTGGGTTCTGCATGTCTGTGTACCGATTGGGTTCCCTTAAGCCCTGAACAAAATGGACAAGAATAGCGTGTTGAGATCAGCAGCACAATGCACTGTGACAGAAAAGAAGGATCACAAATAACTTGAAAAAATAAAATCTACAGTGGTACTGGAAACTACATCCCTACCAGTGAAAGTTTGTGCCAGGAGGGGAACGAAGGTACAGATATCACAAGTGAAAAGCAAGTTATATTTCATCACAACACCTTTCAAAGCTTTGCCATAAATATCATGGTGAAAATAGAGTAACTCATTTCTGGCGTAGTTAGACCACCACAATCTAATTTAGAAGAAATATTATATATAGGTGTTAACAATTACTGCCAGTAGAATTGACCAGACTATGCCCTTGCTATCTATTTGCCACGGTCAGGTCAAGAGTATTAACAGTTTCACGATTATTATGATCAATCCTCTTATTATAAAAATGAATCACCAAGATATATCAACGACCTGCACAGTCCAATAAATGAAGCTGCTGCTTCACTTCGTAAGGGTCTTGAGGTGCTGTGGGTTCTTCCTGAACTGCTGGAACGACAGTGAGGTGCAGGGGGTCTTTGCCGCCAAGTGGGAGAAAGAGCCACCTCCGCTGTTTGATCAGTGGATGCGTGGGTTGGATGCTAGGCAGAGGGATCCAGAACGGACATTCCTGAAAGGTTGGTGGAAATTCACTCACTTGTTGAGGTACACTGGTTCTTCGTTGTGAAGTGCCTTGTAGGCAAGAGTGATCAGCTTGAACTGGCATCTCTTTGCGACTGGTAGCCAATGGAGTTTCCTGAGGAAAGTAGTGATGTGCATCTGTCTGGGGAGGTCGAGGAAGAGCCTGGCTGCTGTGTTCTGGAGTTTCCTCATGAGTTGGGCGGTGATTCCTACGTAGAGGGAGTTGCCTTAGTCGAGTCTGTTGGAGACAAGAGCTTGTGCGACTGTTCGCCTGGTGTTGGGTGTGAGCCTTCTGAAGACTTTCCTGAGCATTCAGAGAAAGAGTAAGCAAGCAGAGGAGATGGCGCTCCAGACATACCAGTCGATAATAAGGTGAATTGCAAAATTAAAAGCCCAACCCTTGGCCCTGCCAGTCATTCAGGAAATACATGGAAGTCCCAAAGTATAATAACTTTCAATATAAAAGATCTCTAATAATCATGTCCTCTAAAAGCAAATACAATTAAATCTCTTGATGAAAGAGACCCATTCTGGGTTATCTAACTTAGTCCTATTACCTGCTACATTCCAAGATAGAAAATTAGAAACATCAGAGAAAGGAGGATTCATTTGTGCGTCACCAGGTTGTACAACCTCACTTACACTAGGTAGAGACACCAAACAATTTAAAGGACAATCTGTGATGGGCGAATCACCATTCAAACCCAGTCCACCACAATTACCTAGCTTTAATGTAGTGCTCTTGCAATAGTAATTTCATACAAAGATTCCAGTGGGAAAAGGAAAGAGAGACCTTGATGTTATGGACAGGAGGGGTCTCTAGCAAACTGACTTCAGCAAAAACCACAATATGTAATTTATATCAAACAACTGCTCTATAACAAGCATTTACAATGCAATAGGTCTCCCAGCTTTAAAGTTTGAGCTATTGGCATTGTATATTACAATGTGTTACATTAACTTGTTATCAAACTCTGAATTGTTGTATAAAGATGATTTGCAAACTGTCAAATGTTGCTGAATAGTAAGCAACGTTGTGAATAATATTGTTTGCTAGTCATCCTTGGGTACCAGAGTACTTCACTTGAGGCAGCTCACTACTCTGCACTCACTACTCTGCACTCACTACTCTGCACTCACTACTCTGCACTCACTACTCTGCACTCACTACTCTGCACTCACTGCTCACTACTCTGCACTCACTGCTCACTACTCTGCACTCACTGCTCACTACTCTGCACTCACTGCTCACTACTCTGCACTCACTACTCACTACTCTGCACTCACTACTCTGCACTCACTACTCTGCACTCACTACTCTGCACTCACTACTCTGCACTCACTACTCTGCACTCACTACTCACTACTCTGCACTCACTACTCTGCACTCACCGCTCACTACTCTGCACTCACTACTCACTACTCTGCACTCACTACTCTGCACTCACTACTCTGCACTCACTACTCTGCACTCACTACTCTGCACTCACTACTCTGCACTCACTACTCTGCACTCACTACTCTGCACTCACTACTCTGCACTCACAACTCACTACTCTGCACTCACTGCTCACTACTCTGCACTCACTACTCACTACTCTGCACTCACTACTTTGCACTCACTACTCACTACTCACTACTCTGCACTCACTACTCACTACTCTGCACTCACTACTCACTACTCTGCACTCACTACTCGGCACTCACTACTCACTACTCTCCATTCACTACTCTGCATTCACTACTCTGCGCTCTCTGTAAGCTCACTGAAAAGTTTAGTTGTGCTATTGAATGGTCAAAGATCCTCTGTTCAATGGTACTCATTTTATCGACCTTAGAAGGATGAAAAGCCATGTAAACTCATGTGGAATCAAACAAGTGAACATGTGAGTATAGGAGAGCAAACACAGATCCTTGGAGTAGGCACATTAGCTCCTTTGGCCACCAGTGTAATACATAACTGTTACTATACCACATGACCCAGTAAGATAACGGTGTTCGGACAGTGTAGTGACACACACAGTAGTGTGTTTTACTGCTACTGCCTGTCTTCAGAGCAGCCTGTGACCGAAAAGGGGGCTCTCTGTAAGCTCACTGAAAAGTTTAGTTGTGCTATTGAATGGTCAAAGATCCTCTGTTCAATGGTAAACATTTTATCGACCTTAGAAGGATGAAAAGCCATGTAAACTCATGTGGAATCAAACAAGTGAACATGTGAGTATAGGAGAGCAAACACAGATCCTTGGAGTAGGCACATTAGCTCCTTTGGCCACCAGTGTAATACATAACTGTTACCATACCACATGACCCAGTAAGATAACGGTGTTCGGACAGTGTACTGACACACACAGTAGTGTGTTTTACTGCTACTGCCTGTCTTCAGAGCAGCCTGTGACCGAAAAGGGGGCTCTCTGTAAGCTCACTGAAAGTTTAGTTGTGCTATTGAATGGTCAAAGATCCTCTGTTCAATGGTACTCATTTTATCGACCTTAGAAGGATGAAAAGCCATGTAAACTCATGTGGAATCAAACAAGTGAACATGTGAGTATAGGAGAGCAAACACAGATCCTTGGAGTAGGCACATTAGCTCCTTTGGCCACCAGTGTAATACATAACTGTTACCATACCACATGTCCCAGTAAGATAACGGTGTTCGGACAGTGTAGTGACACACACAGTGGTGTGTTTTACTGCTACTGCCTGTCTTCAGAGCAGCCTGTGACTGAAAAGGGGGCTCTCTGTAAGCTCACTGAAAAGTTTAGTTGTGCTATTGAATGGTCAAAGATCCTTTGTTCAATGGTACTCATTTTATCGACCTTAGAAGGATGAAAAGCCATGTAAACTCATGTGAAATCAAACAAGTGAACATGTGAGTATAGGAGAGCAAACACAGATCCTTGGAGTAGGCACATTAGCTCCTTTGGCCACCAGTGTAATACATAACTGTTACCATACCACATGTCCAAGTAAGATAACGGTGTTCGGACAGTGTAGTGACACACACAGTAGTGTGTTTTACTGCTACTGCCTGTCTTCAGAGCAGCCTGTGACCGAAAAGGGGGCTCTCTGTAAGCTCACTGAAAGTTTAGTTGTGCTATTGAATGGTCAAAGATCCTCTGTTCAATGGTACTCATTTTATCGACCTTAGAAGGATGAAAAGCCATGTAAACTCATGTGGAATCAAACAAGTGAACATGTGAGTATAGGAGAGCAAACACAGATCCTTGGAGTAGGCACATTAGCTCCTTTGGCCACCAGTGTAATACATAACTGTTACCATACCACATGTCCCAGTAAGATAACGGTGTTCAAACAGTGTAGTGACACACACAGTGGTGTGTTTTACTGCTACTGCCTGTCTTCAGAGCAGCCTGTGACTGAAAAGGGGGCTCTCTGTAAGCTCACTGAAAAGTTTAGTTGTGCTATTGAATGGTCAAAGATCCTTTGTTCAATGGTACTCATTTTATCGACCTTAGAAGGATGAAAAGCCATGTAAACTCATGTGAAATCAAACAAGTGAACATGTGAGTATAGGAGAGCAAACACAGATCCTTGGAGTAGGCACATTAGCTCCTTTGGCCACCAGTGTAATACATAACTGTTACCATACCACATGTCCCAGTAAGATAACGGTGTTCGGACAGTGTAGTGACACACACAGTAGTGTGTTTTACTGCTACTGCCTGTCTTCAGAGCAGCCTGTGACCGAAAAGGGGGCTCTCTGTAAGCTCACTGACTCCTAGCAGTCACTGCAAACCATCCTGAGTGCTCGGTGCCAGCTATATAAGGTATATAAATATTCCATTGCCACCAGTTGACCCCGTGATACTCCGGTCCTAATGGAAGCAGCCCCTTTGAAAGTCAGCAGTATAGTATTATATTGATATAGCTCTCCCTGCCAGTGTAGCTCCCTGAACCCGCGGCGCGCGCCGGTATATAGGAGTGCAGCTGACCTGCTGTGGCTGCTATTAATAAATACAATTGATGCTTCATCGTTCTGAGCTGCCTGTGCCCTCTGCCTTTAGTGAGCTGTGCAGCCGCTGCCTGGCTGCTTCTGCTCTGTTTTCAGCCTTGGCTGGCAGCGATGGGGTTAACGCTGCTCAAGCAGGAGTAGTGTTCGCCGCTGGATCTGGAAAGCGCATGCGTGCAATCACACGCATGCGCGCTAAACGGCCAGAAGTGGGATCACAGACCGGCAGAGATGGGCAGCGGGCAACGAGAGGAGAAACCGGCGGAATCCAAGGACTGCACGGAAGAGAACAGGACCGGACAACTTAGTTGTAGGAGGTAGGAGGGGGTATCGGTGCACGTGTGTGTGTGTGTGTGTGTGTATGCTCGTGTGTGTATGTATGTGTGCGACGGCGGGGGGGCCTCGGCGCACTCGTGTGTGTGTGTATGCATGGGAGAGTGTGTGTCTCTGTATGTATGTATGTATGTATGTGCGTGCGTGCATGGTGCTCGTGTGTGTGTCTGTGTCTGTGTGAATGCGCATGCGTGTAGGAGCTTCCCAGGAGACAGCAGCTGGCCACAGCGCTCGTTCGCGTGCGCGTGGCCAGCTCTAATCGCCTCCTCGGAGAGAAAATGCGCGCGCCAGGTGCTGTCTCCTGGGAAGCAGAGTCAGCGACAAAAGATCTCCTGGCGGACACAGCGCTGACGCGCTGTTAAACGCCAGGAGACCTAAAAATAACAGAGAAGGTGCTTAATTGGGACTAAAGCCCAGTGGGAAGTATGTTAGACTGCAATAAAGCAGCAGCTACGAACGGCTCTATTAACCAAAATGCAATTACCTTGATCTTCCTTTTGTCTATTACCCACCCATGCCACCCTTCTGACCATGTTAATTTCTTCATTGGGGAAAAATCATGGCAGGCATGTCTCGCCATCTAATGAGACCTTATTTTTTAAATCATACCACACCACTTTTCCTCTGATTAAATCATAGAGTAGAAATATTCATTACAATGATTACAGAGTTGCATCCGGAGATAACTGCAAGGGAAATTTCACCAAAAGTTGTGTTACAGGACTAGGTGTGGGGTAGAGACATGGTTAAGGAAAATGCTACACTATCTCTAACTAGAGAATCAATAACCTTGCTAGTGTCTTTTTTGTGGGCCCTCAGTTTCTTCTCAAGCCTGTAAGATGGAGTTAGCAAACACAGGGATCAAAGTGGAATCTCCATTCCTTGATCCCGTTGAGTGTCATTAGCTGTTTCTTGGCTACATAGTAACTTCATACTGGTCACCACTACAGACAAAATATGTTAGCAGAAATTCAATATCCCTAATTTGAGATAAACAATCAAACAAATTTGTGACAAGATTTTCAGCTAAACTTAAACAATTATCTAAATACTTGGTTAATAATTGTTGGGACGACTCGGTTACCTCCTAGTTAAAGGAGCCCGATTTCCCTTCAGAGGTGTGCCTTGAGAGGCATCCTCTTGTCTCTTTATTGGAGGGGAGCTAGATATCACACAGACAAGAACTAGGTTGTTAAGTAAAGGCTCATTATTAACACATGGGTTATTCATGCCCCCGATGACCTGACCAAGCCAGACACATTCTACCTAGAACCGACGGGGGAAATCAATAAAACTTCCAAATATGTTCATTGTGCAACTCCCAGTGCTTATCTCATTTTTCAGAAATCACATTGTGCGAGAGAGAAAATCTACTAGTGAAGTGGGAGCAGAACATGCTTTATTGTGTTTCATGATTGAGGCAAGCATAGTCAATATGTGAGTTTGCCAGAAGCAGCAAGACTTCAGTAAGAGCAGTGTCTCTGAAACTAAAGGAGAATTGCAAGGGTTATCAGGGCAACTTCTGAAGAGGAATAGGATCTGTGGGGCTCTCCATTTTGGCAGACTCCAATACTCTCACAATGTGGGGCTTGTGATCGGTCACCCTCAATCAGCTGCAGAAGCCAGTAATGCTACATTCAAGAATGTTGTTACATTTCCAGAACCTCCCATGCTTAGCGAAGAACTTGTCCCTCCTGGCTCTAGTCATTTCTAAGCAAATAGGCACTTGTAGAGCAATCAACATTCTCTGTAGGGCAATCTAGTCTAAACATTTCCTTTCTTTTTCTATGGGCTCCATTCCCTGAGACAAAGAGTCTGGAACAGGAAGCACTGGCGCGCAGACGACCAGACATTAGTCCAAAGCCGGAAAGAGTGAAAACAAATGATTAATGTGAGAAAAGAGCAGGGCTCTTGGAAGAAACCAAGCACATGAAAAAGCGGTTAGAAATATGAAGAAAGAAGAAGTTACGGGGAGTCGTTTGCACAGGAAGATACAGTTAAAAGTAAGTTGGGCTGTAACTTTATTTCGGTCATGCGACCATAAAAGTGCATAGCAATAAATACATACAGTACATTAAAAAATATAGCAGTCATAATAAATACACAATCCCAGATTCAATAAGATAACCAGTTGATCATATACATTAGTCTCTGTTGGGTCGGTGAACTCAAAACGGCTTATACCTCCAGTTGTCAAGTCTACGTAATATGTGTGCATCATAATTTTGAAATTCATGACTGTTTCAACATCATTAAAATGTTATTCACTTGATTCAAACCAGGCATAATTAATAAATAACAATCAGTGATTAAAATAGCCTGAAATGTACATCCAAGACGACACAATACAACTCCCATTATTAAAACAGAGTCATTAACATACGTTCATATCCCTAAAGTGCTAGGTGCCTCAAATAGTCGAACAATCCTGGATAACAAATCCTGCAACAACATTCACTTTATCCTGCACATAATTACAACCTCTCGGGCAACCTGGGACAAACTTCTGTGGCCTAAACCAAATTATCATCAAGAACCTACTTACAGCAAAAACAATGGGTGCTGCAATATCAGATTTTAGTATCCTCAGTGCAACCCAACAGCGTCTGGTTCTCAAGTTACTTAAAACAGGACAGATTCACTTTCTGCAAAAGAAGTGGTATTCAGTACAGAAAAAAAAGAAATGTTCAACAGTATCCAGGACATAACCACAGGCTGGTAATGTAGTTAGGTCTGAGTCGGAGGTCCATGTATTAAATGACCTTAGGAGTAAATAACCCAGTTGAAATCTCACGTAGAGACTTTCCGCCACAGGTGGTGTAATCAGATCATAGAAGGGCTTGAACTTGTGAAAAGGCTTGAAGCTTAAAAACTCAGTGGTTAGACACCCACAGTTCTGCTTGTGGCATACCGTTTCTCCACAAAAACCCAGTACTTAGCTTTCACAATAGCTATGTCATTTTTACTAATGCTCTCCGGGCAGTCCCAGGAGGTAGAGCAACCCCAGTGATCTACACCAAGATTTAACATGGAGTAGCCAAAGAATCAGTTTGGCACCACTTAAATGTAGAACTTCTTTCAGTAATTCACAGTATTCTCCTAACCCCAGGGTGGTCCACAAATGCAGCAAGCAGATCAATGGTTTTATTGCGGCAACATCTCCAATTCTCATTAACCCTAGGTCAAAAAACAATGGGGTCTGCAGAATACTAGCTGGGACAGAGACAAGGGATCTGGCTAATTTGTTAACTCACCACTAGTTTGTGAGTGTCAACTTAACCCCAAAGCTATGCACCATAAAGTGCTGTATTTTGGGTTTCAGCCAGTATACCTCTAAAGGAGGGTAATCGACTGGAACAGAGCCAGTTTATGGAATCGGAGTATGGGTTTGGATTTGTGACATAAGGTTAGGCAACTTATCTCGAGTTGGAGATCCCAGCCCAGGGTATCCATTAACCTTACTCTGAGATAGTCAAACTATGTCACCCTCTCAAGGGATTTTCCTGCTATCTTCACTGGTCTTGTTTTACCCTTGCTCGTACCAAATACCATGAACTTGGATTTCTCCACAATTAATTCCAGGCCCCTGGTTTGCGAGAACGCCAAGAATTTGTCAATTGGCTTCCGGAGGTCCATTGGGGTCCGGGAAATAATTAGTGAATCATCAGCGAACAGCAGGATTGGTGTTTTCCTACTGTTTAACAATGGAGAATCATTTTCACAATCCCGCAGTTCATTAACTACCTTGTTTATATAAAGGAAGAACAATGTAGCTGCAAGCACGCAACCTTGGCGTACCCCGTGCCGAATAGGGATCTTGGAAGTTAGTTCACCAGATTTCCCCCCTAACCGGAGTATAATTTTCCTCATACAGCCTCACAAGCAGATTTACCAGGTTGGCTGGGGCTCCATCCCAAGTAGAACTTGCCAATGTGTTACCGGGGAACGGGATCAAAAGCAGCTAGGAGATCGACAAAAGCTATGTCCAATTTTTGCTTATTTAATAGTACGTATTTCCAGGTGAGTAAAGTTAACCTGAACACCTGGTCACGTGCTGGTTTTGGGGGAAGTCTAGCTTGGTAAGGTGAAAGGATCTTGTTATCTTCTATCCAAGTTAGTAGTTTGACCAAAACTCATCTGGCAAAGATTTTTTGCAAGTCAATTAGACTAATCGGTCTATAATTCGATGGAACGGAGACATCTCCTTTCTTGTGTATGGTTTTTATTTCCGCCCCTCTCCAGTTTGGGATTTCTCACCCATCAGCAACAGTGTTGGACATAAGATATATAAAGGGGGCCCAAACTAGCTCCCAGGTATCTTATCAGGCCCTAGGGCTTTTGTTGTCTTCAATCTGTCAATGGCCCTAAGGCACAAGTTACTTCGGTAACGATATATCTGTAAGAAACAGTAGTTAGTATTAGATTCCTTACCTTAGAATACCCCCAGGCGTCAGACTGGATCCGGAAACGCGCAGTACCCTTGCGTGTCAGTAGGCGTCGTCTGCGGCTCCGCGTCCGTCGTCGGCGCCGGGATGACGTCGCCGGAGTACTTAGACGCCACCCTTGCGCGCCGATGTCAGTTCTTATACACAGCTTTTCCACGCCAGAAAACGCAGAGCCATGATAAAACCAACACTGGTGCCATAAAAACTAGGGCCCTGAAAGGGATGACCTTAACCCTAGATATCGGTTCGCAGAACGGGGAGGATGGGTGGGGCGGTAAGGAATCTAATACTAACTACTGTTTCTTACAGATATATTGTTACCAAAGATAAGTAACTTGTGCATCTGAAAGAAACAGGTTAGTATTAGATTCCTTACCTTAGAATAGATACCCCAGCAATACCAACCCCGGTGGTGGGTCCGCGAACCAATGATCACACCAGAAAGTCCTGGAGAACGGAACGGCTGAAAAAGCCATCTCTCCGGACTTGGCTGTCCAGGCAGTAGTGTCTTGCGAACGTGTGCAGCGAGGTCCACGTAGCTGCCTGACAGATGTCCTGCAAGGGGACTCCCCGGCCCAGGGCAGTAGTAGCCGTTGTGGCCCGTGTGCAATGGGCACGAAGCCCCACAGGAGGCTCCTTTCGAGCCAAAGAGTAACAAGCCTTGATGCACAAGACGACCCATCAGGAAATGGTTCGTTTGTGCACCGCCCGTCCCTTCTTAGCGCCCACGTAACCAACAAAGAGTTGATTATCCACCCGGAACTGGCGTGTGCGATCCAAGTAGAAGGAGAGCGCACCTTTTGGGTACAGACGGTGGAGCCTCTCTTCCTCTTTCGAGTGATGCAGAGGCGGAAAGAAGGTGGGCAAGGTGATGGACTGGCCGATGTGGAAGGCTGGGACTACTTTGGGCAGGAAAGAGGGACGTGTACGCAACACAACCATGTCCGGATGGACAGAAAGGAAAGGTTGTTTGGAAGAAAGAGCCTGGAGCTCACTCACTCTCCTGGCAGAGGTGATGGCAACCAGGAAAGCAGTCTTCAGAGTAAGGAGACGAAGAGGACAGTTGTGAAGTGGCTCAAAGGGAGCGCACATCAGAAAGGTCAGAACCAGGTTCAAGTCCCACTGAGGCATCACAAAAGGAACTGGGGAAACATGAGTGATGCCCATCAAAAACCATTTTACAACCGGGGACTTGAACAAAGAGGGCTGATCAGGTAGCCTTAAAAAAGCACATATGGCAGAGAGGTAGCCCTTTAGAGTGCCCAGAGCAGAGCCCTGCTGGGCAAGAGAAAGAAGAAGAAATGCGTTACTTACCTGTAACTGCAGTTATCCAGTATTAGTGTCTTTCATAGATTCACATGCCTGAATCATTCCCCGTCGTCGAGACGGGAGCCTCCAGTATATATAAAAGTAATGTCCTAAGACATACATAGAAAAGAATAGGCCTAAGGGTCTCACCTTAGTGTCCTATCCACGTCCTTATGTAAAAAGGACCAAAACAGGGTAGGCCCAAGGGTCCCACCTTGGTGGCCTATCTGTGTCCTTTTGTACAAAGGACCAAAGTAAAGAGAACCAACCAATCAGCTACCACCTCCTTCTAGAACTTTCCTGTCAGGAGCCCAAGTCTCTCAGATTTTCGTACGCACCAAGCTAGTTAGGCGTAAACTTGTTAGAGAGATAGGTGAGACCTTCCAGGGGAGGCGGGAGGGTGCATGTGAATCTATGAAAGACATTAATACTGGATAACTGCAGTTACAGGTAAGTAACACATTTCTTATCCAGTATTTGGGTGTCTTTCATAGATTCACATGCCTGAATCAGAGTAGCAAGCAATATAGTATGCACATTTCTGATGGATCATATATGAGTCTGAGATAATACATATCATGCGAGTGCAACCCACCAAAATGCATTGTCATGTAAATAGTAGAAAAAGAATGTGCATACCAGTAAAGGATGGAGGGATGTAGGAAGGCTCACCTCACTGGAATAGATGGCGAAGCACTGCTCGGCCCACTGCTGCATCCTTCATCAGCTCAGTATCCAGGCAGTAGTGCCTGGTGAAGGTGTGCGGGGACTTCCAGGTCGCTGCCCTGCAGATGTCCAATACCGGCACTCCAGCAAACAGTGCTGCAGAATATGGACATGGCTCTAGTCGAATGAGCTTTGACTCGTGAGTCCAAAGGCCGTCCGGCCTTGTCGTGACAAAAGGTGATCGCAGAAGAAATCCACCTCGAAATACTCTGTTTCGTCTGGGGCAAGCCTTTTCGTGGTCTACTGAAGGCAATAAAGAGTTGAGAAGACTTCCGGAAGTGTCTTGTCGATGTAAAATTTAAGACATCTCTTCAGGTCTAGTGAATGCAGTGTCCTCTCGGCTGCAGTGGTAGGATTTGGGAAGAATGATCTAAGCACCACTGGTTCGTTAAGGTGGAAGTCCGAGGGGACTTTTGGAATGAACCGAGGGTTAGTCCGCAGAATGACCCTGTCTTCTCTGAATTGCATAAAGGGATCTTGGATGGAGAGAGCCTGCAACTCACTGATCCTTCTGGCAGAGGTGAGCGCCAGGAGGAGGGCCATTTTCCAGGAGAGGAATTTGATCTCCGCTTTATGGATGGGTTCGAAGGGATGCTTCATTAACTGATGAAGTACCACATTGAGGTGCCACGATGGAGGAATTGGTCTTGGTCGTGGAAAGGACCTGTATAGGCCTTTTAGGAATTGTTTTATAAGCCTGTCCGCCCACAGGGACGGGCCCGTAGCAGTCCTTGTGAACCTGGAAATCGCCGCTAGGTGCACTTTGATGGATGCATGTGCGAGGCCTGATTGCGCAAGGTGCAATAGGTATGGCAGCAGCTGCTGTGGAGTGGTGTGGAAGGGGTGCAAGCCATTATCCACACACCAGGAACAGAATCGCTTCCATTTTAGTGAGTAGGTTTTAGTAGTGCAGTCTGCTCTAGCTTTCGCAAGGACGTCTCTGCACTCTTGCGGGATGTTCAGGTGGCTGAATTCACGGTATTCAGGAGCCAGGCTGACAACTTCAGAGAGCTCAGATTCGGGTGGAGGATCGGCCCCTGGGACATCGTGAGCAGGGCTGGAAATTGCTGTAGGCGAAGAGGGGGCCGGGCGGAGAGGCGATGAAGGTCCGTGAACCAGTGCTGCCTCGGCCAGGATGGAGCAATTAGGATCAGAGTGCAGGGCTCTGACTTCATCTTCCTGAGAACCCTGGGTATCAGTGGGAATGGCGGAAAGGCGTACGCAAATACGTTGCGCCATGCGATGGAAAATGCATTCCCGAGGGTTCCTGAGTGGTGATGCCTGCTTGCGAAGCTTGGGCATTTGGCGTTCTCTCTGGTGGCAAAGAGATCGATTTGCGGGGTGCCCCACTCCTCGAAGATCTGCTCCAGCACCTCCGTGTCCAGCTCCCATTCGTGGGAAGGAGACCTCTCTCTGCTCAGGGCGTCCGCCAAGACATTGTCCTTGCCCGGGACGTACTCCGCTTGTAATGTTATTCCATGTTCCAGAAGCCAGTTCCAGACCCTTTGCGATTCTCGCGATAGTGAGATCGAACGCGTCCCCCCCTGTTTGTTCAGGTAGTGCATCGTCGTGGTGTTGTCCGTCCTGACGAGCACTGGGGAGTTGCGAATGCGCGGTAGGAACGCCTGGAGAGCCAGGAAGACCGCTCTCAACTCCAGTAGATTGATATGGAGCTTGGTCTCCTGTGTCGTCCACTTGCCGTTGATTTTAAGTTCTTGGAGCACCGCACCACACCCTTCCAGGGATGCGTCCGTTGTTATGACGTGTGGTTCTGTAGGGAGGAGGAACGGCAGTCCCCTTGACAGGTGTTTGATTGAACTCCACCATTGTAAGTGGTTGATCATGGGTCGAGTGACACGTATGCGGTCCTCGAAAGATCCCGTAGCCTGCGTCCATTGCCTTGTGAGTTGCTCTTGGAGAGGGCGCATTTTGAGGCGGCAGTGGGGAATGAGCAGTATGCATGAAGACATCATGCCGAGGAGGGACTTGAAGGTGCGGACCGGCAGAGTCTTCCGCGAAGCCACTGATTTAGCCAGGGAGATGAGTTTGACCTTCCTCTCCTGAGAGGGGAAAGCTCTGACGCGTACCGTGTCCAGAGTCGCTCCAAGAAACGTGATGACTTTGGTGGGTTCCAGTGTCGACTTTTCGCGGTTGAGGGTCAAGCCTAGTCGGCGGAAAACATCCAGACAGGCGCTGGAGGATGAGGCTGCGGCGGTCGCGGATGGCGCTTTTACCAACCAGTCATCCAGGTATGGGAACACCTGGTGGCCCTGTTGACGAAGGAAGGCTGCCACCGGGGATAGGCATTTGGTAAATATCCGTGGGGCAGATTTGAGGCCGAATGGAAGGACACGAAATTGGTAGTGTTGTCCTGCCACCGCAAACCTGAGGAATTTCCTGTGCCCTTTGAGGATAGGAATGTGGTAGTAGGCGTCCTGAAGGTCTAAGGACGTCATGTAGTCTCCTTCCTCCAGGAGACCCAGGATTTCCTGTAAAGTTACCATGCGGAACGATTGTTTCTTTAGGAACACGTTGAGTGCCCTGAGGTCCAGGATTGGCCGCCACTTTTTTCCTTTTTTGTGGATTAGGAAGAAGTGAGAGTAGAAACCTTTCCCCTTGTGGGCCTGTGGAACTCTCTCTATCGCTCCCTTTTGTAACATGGAAGCTATTTCCTGAAGAAGCGACCGTAGGTGCCTGTGGGATCGTTTGCAGGGTGGTGTCGGTGGGGGAATTGAGACAAATTCTAGGGAATGTCAAAATTGAATGAGTTGTAGTACCCACCGATCCGTTGTTATGGTTTGCCAATTTTTCAGAAAGTATGAAAATTTCCCTCCAATTAGTAAAGAATGCAATGGTGGGTGGGCTAGCCATTGAGACGAGTCATTGGCGGTTGCCTGCAGGGCGTTTTTGGTTTTTACCTCTGTAGTTCGACTTGCCGTAGGAAGTCTGGCGCCCCTGTTGGTTTTGCCGCTGTTGGAATTGTGGTTTTCTCTGTGAGTACGAATAGGACGATCTATTTTGGTAGGAACCTCTATATGAAGGTTGTCCTCTTCTCTGTTGCCACGAAAGGACTGGTTCCGAAATTGCAGGGTACCAAGAGCCTTGGCAGTGTCCGTGTCCTTTTTAATAGTGGTGAGGGCCGCGTCAATTTGTTCACCAAAGAGGTGCTGGCCATCATAAGGCATATCCAGGATTCTAGTTTGTACTTCCTGGCGGAAGGAGGTGGCCTTGAGCCAACCCGGTCGTCTCAGTACTGCAGCACCTGCCAGTTGCCGAAAACCAGTCATGGCAGCGTCAATCGCGCAGTCTATGAGTTCGGAGGCAGACGTTTGGCCTTCTAAGAGGAGCGAATGAGCCTCCCCTTTGAGATCTTCTGGCAGATTAGAAAGGTAGGGTGCAATGTCTGCCCAGAGTTGGCGATTGTAACGGCCCAGAAGCGCAATTGAATTCGCCATTTTCACTGTCATGGCCGACGTGGTAGTGAAGCGTTTGCCAACTGCATCCAGTTTCCTGCCTTCCTTGTCAGGTGGCGTCGACAGAGGCGATGCTGGATTTCGCGAGTTCTTCTGTGCCGCTTGAGTCACCACAGAATCTGCCTTGGGGTGACCTGTGAGGCATGCTGGCGCCGAAGATGTTGCCTTGTACTTTTTATCCAGTCTGGGCACCACAACTTGTATAGAAGCTGGTGTTTGCATGAGTTGTTTGCCTTGCTTCCAGATAAAGTCAATGATTGGGATAGATCTTGTTGACTTCTTAGTGGGCTCCTTGAAATCGTAAAGGAAGCATTCAGTCTCTTGTGTTTCCATAGACATATGGAACCTCTTGGCAGCCCTCTCTATGAGATTGTGGAATCCACCGATGTCTGCGGGTGGTGATTCCGAAGACTGTGGTTCTGGAGAGGCCGGAGAATGTGCCACATAGTCCTGGTCTGCATCCGGGTCCGACTCGTCGTCTTGGACTTCACCCTCTTCCTGTTCTCTCTCTTCTTCTTCTTCTTCAGAAGAGAGAACGTCTTGTATTGGCACCTGTACCTTCTCAATCACCAGTGGAGATGGTTTATGGCGAGGCAAAGGAGCGGGCACCTGTGCAGCTGGAAGTGCAGGTGCAGTGGGTTTCTCTGGAAACCTCTCTTTATAATCCCTTATTAGGAACTGGAGATCCGAGACGATGGATGCAGGGAGACACACCATTGGAGTAACCTGTGGCTGGGTGTCGACCAATTGTTCTACGCGGTCATCCTCTTCCGGCTCCTCATCTGTGGTTTGGCACTTAAGTACCAAGTCTGATGGGCTAGTTGCTTGTACATATGAGTCCTCATCGGACTCCTGACCTTGCAGAATACAGGCTGGAGGTAGCTGTTGCACCTTACTGGGCGACGTGAGGACTGGCGTAATCGGCCTTTTTGTGATTTTGACCGTGACATGGCTTACTTGAGGTGGAAAAGCATCCATGGCATGTGATAAGAGTGCAGACTCTTTCCATGGCCCTGTGGTCGTCGACGCTGGAGTCGACGTCTCCATGTCCTGCGCCTTCGTCGACGGTAATTTACCCGTCGTCGGCGGTGTCACTGTCGACAGTGTCTTCGTCGACGGCAATTTCTCCACCGTCGACGGTTTACCCGTCGTCGACGGTTTTCCTGTCGTCGACGGAATGCTCCTCGTCGACGAGGTAGGCTTCGTCGACGGTGTGGTTTTCGTCGACGGCGTCGTCGTCGTCGCTGGCTTCGACGACGGTCTCGTCGTCGACGGTAATATCTTCGTCGTCGACGGAGTGACTGGGATGGTCGACGGCGTAGGTCTACTCGCCGACGATGAAGGTGTCATCCTCGTCGTCGAATAGGTAGCCGACGATGCCGTCGTAGCCGACGATGCCGTCGTCGACGTGGTTTTTTGCGCTGAATAAACCATCGACGATGTCGTCGGGAGCAGCTGCTGCTTCCTGGTGACAGGAAGTTCCTTGCCAGACACTGAGGTCTTGCCCTCTGAGGACTTTTTGGAAGTCTTCATAGGAGGGGTGTCTGAGGGGCTAGGGGAAGAAACCCTTGGCCTCTTCAAGGAAAAATATGAAATACCAGAGACACTCACCTTCCGACACCAAGTCATCTGTTTTGTCCTTGAGTCTGTTGAGCCAGAGTAGTAGGAGTCCTTCTCGGTCCTTGAGGGTCTTATTCGAGAAGGTCCTACATATCTTGCAGTCCTTGGCCTGATGGTGAGGGTAGAGACAGTATAAACAAGTTTCATGTTTATCCTCAACATGAAGTCTTTTCTTGCTGCAGGAGGAACAGGCCCTAAAAAGACCTTTCTTCTGGCTGTCAGACATGATTATCCAAGTTGAATAAAGTCACTATTTTGAAGAAAAAGAAGTTCCCTGAGGAGAACTCAGGTGGAGACTCCCTAGCACAACGTGCGGTAGAAAATCTGAGAGACTTGGGCTCCTGACAGGAAGGTTCTAGAAGGAGGTGGTAGCTGATTGGTTGGTTCTCTTTACTTTGGTCCTTTGTACAAAAGGACACAGATAGGCCACCAAGGTGGGACCCTTGGGCCTACCCTGTTTTGGTCCTTTTTACATAAGGACGTGGATAGGACACTAAGGTGAGACCCTTAGGCCTATTCTTTTCTATGTATGTCTTAGGACATTACTTTTATATATACTGGAGGCTCCCGTATCGACGACGGGGAATGATTCAGGCATGTGAATCTATGAAAGACACCCAAATACTGGATAAAGAGAAGAACCTCAGAAAGAGGGGCAGAAAGGGGATCCACAGCCTTTGCTGTGCACCATGCCACAAACTTGTTCCACCTGCAGGCGTATACCGATTTTGTGGAGGGGCGCCTGGCTGCCAGAATGACATTACAGACTTCAGGAGGCAAGCCAAATGGCCTCAACTGCCACCGCTCAATCTCCACGCATGTAAGTGGAGACTGGACAAGTTCAGGTGGAGGACCGTCCGCTGCTGCTGCGACAGAAGGTCCCCCTGAAGAGGCAGACGAATCGGGGGATCGACAGACAGGCTGAGTAGCTCGGGATACCAGAACCTCCGTGCCCAGTCCGGAGCCATAAGGATGACTTGGGCTCGGTCGCGCCTGATCTTCTTCAGCACTCTGGGCAGAAGTGGTATAGGCGGAAAGGCGTACAATAGACCGCTACTCCACTCGCGACGAAAAGCGTCTCCGAGCGAGTGCCGCCTTGGAAATTCCAACGCGCAGAACTGATGACATTGCGTGTTCTCTTCTGTGGCGAATAGATCTAACCAAGGCTGAAAGGGTTCTTGCACCACGTCCGAGTTAAGACGCCATTCGTGATCCATCATGCACCGACGGCTGAGTTCGTCGGCCCTGGCGTTCAGGGAACCTGCCAGGTGTTGAACCATCAGGGTCATGCCCTGATGTTCCAGCCACTGCCAGAGGCGCAGAGCCTCCTGGCATAGGGTCCACGACCCCACCCCGCCCTGTTTGTTGCAGTACCACATGGCGGTGGTGTTGTCCGTGAACACCTGCACTACACTCCCCCGGAAAGAGGGGAGGAATGCCTTCAGTGCAAGTCGGATCGCTCGCAGCTCCAGAAGGTTGATATGGAGCTGGGACTCCGCCGGAGACCAGAGGCCTCTGATCTCCACCTCTCCCATGTGGCCCCCCCCCAGCACTGGAGGGATGCGTCCGTCACAACTACGTGCTCCGGTTGGGGTAGGGAGAGGGATCTGCCACTGACCCAATCGCGGTCCGTGAGCCACCACTGCAACTGTCTCGCAGTGCCCTCCGAGATCAAGACATGGTCGGACAAGTTGCCCTGATGCTGGGCCCACTGAAACTTCAGGTCCCACTGCAGAGCCCGCATCCGCCACCTGGCGTGATGCACCAGAAGGATGCAGGAGGCCATCAGCCCCAGAAGCCGCAGCGTCAACCTGACCGAGACCCGGGAGAACGGCTGGAAGTTCGGAATCAGAGCCTGAATATCCCGAACCCGCTGTTCGGGAGGATAAACCTGAAACTGCGCCAAGTCTAGAACCGGTCCGATGAAGAGGAGCTTCTGAGAGGGGCACAGGTGTGACTTTGGCACATTGATGGAGAACCCCAGCTGGTGCAGGAGGTCGGCCGTAGTCTGGAGGTGGCTGACGACTGTCTGGGGCGAGCCCGCCTTTAACAACCAGTCATCGAGGTAGGGGAAGACTGAAATCCCTAACCTGCGCAGATGAGCTGCGACCACCGCCATCACTTTCGTGAACACCCGTGGGGAGCTGGGAAGGCCGAAGGGGAGCACGGTAAACTGAAAGTGCTCGTGGCCTACCGTAAACTGCAGGTAGCGCCGGTGGGCCGGCAGGACGGGGATGTGGAAATAAGCGTCCTGCAAGTCCAACGCAACCATCCAGTCTCCTGGGTCCAGGGCAGCTAAGACCTGAGCCAGTGTCAGCATCTTGAACCTCTCCTCCCGGAGGAAGCTGTTGACGTTCCGCAGGTCCAAGATAGGGCGTAGGCCCGCTTTGCCCTTCTTGAGAACCAGAAAGTAGTGGGCATAATAACCACACCCTACTTCTGGCCCAGGAACGCGCTCGATGGCCGCTTTGGCCAAGAGGGCCGTAACTTCCTCTCGCAGAAGATTCAAGTGATCCCCCGACACGCGGTGGTACTGCGGTGGCATGGCTGGAGAGGTCGCCTCGTAGGGGAGGGAGTAGCCCCTTTGGACGATTTGCAGCACCCACCTGTCCGTCGCGCCAGTGGAGGAGGTGATGGCGAACCCTGCCCCCCACTGGCGTCCCATGGGCCTGAAAGCTCGGACTAGGAAGGCTTTGGGGCGGATGCTGCAGGAGTGGATGCAGACTTGCCGCACCGTTGTCCCCGGGCATCGCCACGGCGGTTACCACATCCGAGACCGCGCGGGATGTTCGTCTGCGGCCCGTGGCTGGCAGGGCGTGTGGGGGCGCCCCTTCCTTGGCCACGAAAGGGGCGAAAGGCAGCAGATTGCTGGCGCGGGGCCGATAGGCCCAAGGACTTGGCCGTAGCCCTTGAGTCCTTAAAGCGCTCAAGCGCACGGTCTGCCTTGCCGCCAAAGAGGCGACGGCCATCAAACGGCATGTCCATAGGGTGTTTTGGACATCAGCCGAAAAGTTGGCGGACCTCAGCCAGGCGTGGCGACGAATCGCCACCGTCGTTGCCATAGCTCTACCTAGCGAGTCCGTGGTATCCAGTCCACATCTGATTGAGTACCGTGGCGCATCTTGACCCTTCGCAAGGGCTTGGGCGAGTTTATTCCGGGCCTCCTCCGGACATTGTGGCAGCACGTCCGCGACCGTGTTCCACAGAGAGTGGGTATAACGGTCCAAGAGGCACGCGGTGTTAACTGACCGCAATCCCAAACTCAGGGAGGAGAACATCTTCTTCCCATATTGCTCGTACCTCTTAGATTCCAGATCGGGGGGAGCCGTCGGGAATGCGGTCTGGGAGTTGGAGGCCTGGATGACCAGGCTCTCGGGGGTGCGGTGGGTGGACAGGAAACTAGGGTCGCCCGGAGCCGGGCGGTGGCGTCTGGCCACGTTCCTATATTCAGGGGGACCTGTAGCGGGCCTGGACCAGGTGCCCAAAAGAACGTCAGATAAGGCCTCATTAAACGGCAACAGAGGCTCCGAGGAGCTTGCTTGCGGTTTAAGGACCTCAGTGAGGAGGTTAGTCCTCACGGCTGCGACGGGGAGTTCAAGGGATAAGGCCTTGGCCGCCCGCGTCAACACCAAACTATAGGCTGCCCCCTCCTCCGTAGCCACGGTAGGAGGGGAGACAAAGCCAGTGTCTGGCGAAGTGTCCAGTCCACTGGCGTCCCCTAGGTCACCTGCCCAGTCCTGATAAGGCTGGCACTCACGTGCCAGAGGGTCCTCAGACCCCTCCCACTCCGCCTCGCCACCCATCTCCTGGTACTCAGGGTCAAAAGATGGGGCCAAGTCATAGAAGTAAAAATCTCCCATCGGTGTCAAGAGCGGCGTCGATCGACGCCACTCCGGCGCCGGACCGTGGGAGGGACTGGGGACGGCGTCGTCCGTGGGAGGGACTGGGGACGGCGTCGTCCGTGGACGGCGCCGGGGGCGACACCCTTGGAGCCGGCGCGGTCGTAAGGTCGACCGGCGACGAACCGGATCTGGGCCCGGATCTGGCGGAGCCCTGCGGCGTCGGGACCGAAGTCGCCGACGGTGCCGGGGCCGAAGCACCCGACGGTGCTGGGGCCTTAGCCCCCTGCCCGCTTGGGCTCCCAGTCGGGCCGCGGGGCCAGAAGGCGCAGCGGAACCCGACGGAGGAGCGAGCGACCTCAAGGGCATGAGGAAGGTCTCAATCTCCTCCGGCTTTGCGTCTTGCCTAGCGACCGACGGGTATGAAGCAGACAGCCACGCCTGCGGCTCCAACGAAGCCGCATGGGCGGTGTCACCCGAACCCCCGGCCGCGTTGCGTGAGCGTCGGGGGGAGTCAGAAGAGCGATGTCGACTCTTCGACTTCTTGTGCCTCTTACCCGAGGACTTGGAGCTCGAGGAGTGGTGTCGATCCTCCGAGCCATGACGACTCCGGCCCCGCGACCGGTCCCTCGACCTCCTCCTTGACCGGGACCTCGAGCGGCGCGGGCCGACTGCCGGAGCTCGAGGCGCTTGCGGGACCGCTCCCGCCTAGCCTTCGACGTCACGGGCACGACTTGTCATCGTGTTCGGGCCCCAGGCAATGAAGACACCGGCGATGGGGGTCGGTAACCGACAGTCAGTTGCAGTCGATGCAGGGTTTAAACCCGGGCATCCCTGCCGGCACCGTCGGAGGTGTTCGACTTCGAAAATATGATCAAACAAGCATTTGCAATGCAATAGGTCTCGCATTAGGAAAGTTTGAGCTATTGGCATTGTAAATGACAATATTTTTGTATGTGTTGGTTTTGAAAATGGATACATTAATAGCATTGTTATTTACAATCCCAATAGCTTAAACTTTTGCAAATGTGACACCTATTGCATTTGTAATGCAATATGTGTTGTGTTGAGAGTGGGAGAGCGGGACAGTGGGAGAGTGGGTGGGAGAGTCAGTGAGTGGGTGGGTGGGAGAGTCAGTGAGTGGGTGGGAGAGTGAGTGGGTGGGTGGGAGGGAGAGTCAGTGAGTGGGTGGGAGAGTGAGTGGGTGGGTGGGAGAGTCAGTGAGTGGGTGGGAGAGTCAGTGAGTGGGTGGGAGAGTGAGTGGGTGGGAGAGTCAGTGAGTGGGTGGGAGAGTCAGTGAGTAGGTGGGAGAGTCAGTGAGTGAGTGGGAGAGTCAGTGAGTGGGTGGGAGAGTCAGTGAGTGGGTGGGAGAGTCAGTGAGTGGGTGGGAGAGTCAGTGAGTGGGTGGGAGAGTCAGTGAGTGGGAGGGAGAGTCAGTGAGTTGTAGGGCTGGATTACATTCCATGGCTTCCAATTAAAATTACCATCGGACAATGAATCCAGCAAATAAGGACTTTGGCTAAACAGCTCCCCCATTACCTGTTAAGACATTTTTCATCAAGTATCACTTGGACGCTCATGGACTGTGTGCTTGTGGCAGCTGTATGGGGCATTTGTTATTAGCATGCATAAGCTACTGCTGAAGGTCTTCGAGCAGTTTCCGGTTTTGCTTTATTATGCCTGAACATTAGTATGCAAACTACTAAAGATATTTCAATGTGATTCTCTCGAGGCTTGTTAGTCCCTTATCACATCCCCAAATTCTCCTACAGACTTTACAGACTTTAACTTAGAGATTACTCTCCAGGTTAAGAGGGAAAAAAAAACTAAACATACACGGCGTTCCTGGCGATCAGAATCACGGCAGTAATGGTAACTGCTTTTGCTACTCGAAATGCGAGCCTTAGCGATTTTATTTAGGAGTGGCTATAATTAAACATAATGCATTTTATTTTTCTTGACTGCTGTACTGACCTGTGAACAAAAGAAACTAATTCTGACTGCCAGAAGAGAGCATCATAGTTGCATCCCAGAATCATGCAAGGTCAATAGCCACTGCACAGTATGCCTTTTACAGTAAAATAACAAGGAAGTGTCAGCACAGAAAAGCGGGCGAATAAAATAAAACACAACTTTTACACATATCGAAGTCCTATGTGCTGACGCGGTGCCCAGGGTGATGTGTCTACAGACAGGAAAGGGTTAAAACGCAAACTCACCGCAGCAGCCCGGCTTCAACAGGAAGCCAGGCAACCTTTGTTGGGACGGGGGCGGGGCCGGACACGCGACCGGAGCTTCCCAGGAGGCAGGCTGCAGTGGCTGGCGCATGGCTCCGGTGCAGAGAGAGGAGAGCCCTGCGTGCAGCCGGCGTCCGCCCGGGAAGCCAAGGAGCGGAGTGCCGGTGTCCCTGTGCCCGTTGACGTCGGAAGAGTCCTGCGGAGTAGAAGTCCCGGTGAGTGGGGCTGCAGCGTGTGTATGTGTGTGTGTACGCGCGCGCGCCTGTGTGTGCGTGCGTGCATGCAGAGGGGTGGGGGCTGGATGTGTCCGGTGAGTGGGGCTCCGTGCTTGCGTGTCTGTGTGTATGCAGAGGGGTGGGTGGGGGGCGGCAGCGTGTGTGTGTGAGCGCCCGCCTGTGTGTATGCGTGCATGCAGAGGGGTGGGGGCTGGCTGTGAGTTACTCTGCGCAAGCGCGGCTCAGACGCGCGCTCCCGCGGTCAAAACTGAGACTGCAAAAGCGCGCGTCTGAGTCGTGTCCACTCTCCTGAATACGGGTCACATTAGGTCTGTAGCAGACACTCTCAATGCTCACGCATTGAGAGTACGTCTGCTCGACCTAAAAAGACCAAAAAGTTTAGTCAAAAAATGACTAAAGGGTACCACTGTTCCCGGATCGGTGCGGAAAAAATAGGAACGGACGTCAGCGTGCGAGGTTGGCGTCTAAGTACTCCGGCGACGTCATCCCGGCACCAACGACGCAGACGACGGACGCGGAGCCGCAGACGACGCCTACCGACGCGCAAGGGTACTGCTATGCAAACGTTTCCGGATCCAGTCTGATGCCTGGGGGTATTCTAAGGTAAGGAATCTAATACTAACCTGTTTCTTTCAGATAGTATCATCCAGGCTAAAAAGGGATCCTCCACTGCCATCACCGCATGTTGCCTTGATAGATTTAGAACTGCTCATACTTTCCATACCACGCGCAGGCAGGACAGCTTCCCTCATATTAGAGTATTGTGATATGGTCAACCCACTTTTCGGGTTGGATGAAATAAAATTGGAGTGGCTTCAGAAGAGAATCCCCCAAGTGCTTCAATGTTAAGACATGTTCCATATATCCCAGCCAGACATGGGAGAATATTCAAACATCATTTCCATCTAGAAAAAAATACAGCGCTGGAGAACCAACACAGAAAGTAACATAGGAATTAAATATACAAAGTTGAAAATGATTCCTGCAAATAATTATACACACTAAAGAAAATATGAAAGCCATGCAAATCCAAATACATTATGCAGAAATAAGATATCTTTTACCTTTCCCTGTCTTTTCGATAGGCGAAGTAATGGCTGTCAAGCAGACTACATTGTTTGAGGGCATTTAACAATTTATATTTGTACAAGTTTTAATGATAACGTTACTCAAATAACACTAGCACAACCAATTTACCTATCAGTCTGCAACTTCCAAGTACGTGTGTGCTGAGCAGCATCACCATGGTGTTGCTGATGTAAATGCTGAGGGTGTCGCCTCTGCTGCTGTTCTTGCTGTACCTCAACCCAACATGGGGGTACAGTAGCTGAAAAACGTGGTATTAAGGTCTCGAAACGGGTAAGCTCCACCATTGATGTTAAGGTTTCAAGCGAAAACGGCTGGTCAACCAGGAGATCAACTCCTAAATAAGCACAAGACAAAATAATTAGAGGACAGCAACTTGTCTCACGAATACCCTGAATAAAGTTTACCAAAGCAACCTCCACATTTACTACCAATGCATTCATTTTCCTCTCTTCTTTGTGTTTGAAACCAGAACTCTGATTTAAAACAGTTTCAGATACTTCACACAATAGCTGAACAGTTGTACTAATCTGCCATGGTTGTGGTAGAATACCAAGCATAAGGCTTCCCTCTGGCAGCTTTGCAAATAATGCTAAAATGTAATATTAATAAAATTAGACATGGATGCCCACTGGATCATTGGTTTAACTATTCAACCCCTAACTTCCATTTTGAAGATTTTGATTTGCAAACTAAACCTTGCTGTCCATTCAGCCAGAAATCTAATGGAAGAACCCATTATGAGCAAGGATATTCTCTAAGGAACTCCCTTTTATTGCATCTAACACTAGAATTGAACTTTCTCAGGTGCAGACAAAATATTTACCTTTACTACGCGGATTTTACACCGCAATACAATCACAACACGGTTGTTACAATGACTGCGTTGTTACTACGCAGTGCCATTACAACTATTTGCGCTAGATGGCGCCCTGGACTTAGGAATAGTATGATTTACTATTCCAACTTCAGTGTGTGCAATAGTAGGGAAGGTGTTGGAATAGTAAATCGTACTATTCCCTAGTCTAGAGTGCCATCTAGCACCCGTCATTGTAACGACTGGCGTTGTAATGGCACTGCGTGGTAACAACGTGGTCGCTGTACCGACCGTTTTGTGATTGTATTGCGGTGTAAAATACGTGTAGTAAAGGTTGTTTCCCGGTGCAGTCGGTTGCTGAAAATATGTCTAGTTAGGCAGAAACAGGGTTAGATATTTTCGTGTGCTAGCCACTGGTCCTCTTTGACCAGTGCAAGCTGGTAAGATGCCTCACACCAGCTTTTGCCCATCACTCAGTAAAATCTCAGACTGTATTAACCCCTCCGCTGATCTGATGTTTATATAGGTTATGAAATGATGTCTGCAGGGCACCCTCATGACATTTGCATCGGCAGCCAGAGGTTAATGCACAGAGGACACTTTCACATTTTTATTTTTGAAGGACAAGCAAGCTCCTCTTCATTCTAGAGGTTGTCAGTGGTTAATTTGCACAAAACAAGAAAGTGCTGAGGCTCTCATCAGGACGCAGCTTGCATCAGTCCATTTCGCATGTTAGTGCTGCCTAAAACAGAACCAACTGCTGAACATGAAGGTGGGGAGAAGAGGTGGCTTAATGGCCAGAGCTGCCAACGTTGGAGCTGGGAAACCAGGTTAGTCTCTCGATGCCGGCTCAACATTCTGTGATTCTGGGCAAATCACTTAATCTGCCTCTGCCTACCATAAAATAATGTGTCCTTAACTGGTGCTCATCAAAAGAGCTGGTGTTGAAGATTAAGTGCTGATGCTGATCCCTGGAAACCACCGGCTCAAATTAAGCACTGGCGGTGGTCTTAGAGAACTTGCCCTTACCCCATCCTATCCTATCCGAGCACCAACAAACTCATGCTCACTTCCACTGCTGATGCATTGATATGCTTGTGTCGTCATTTATAACATCAGACACAAATCGGATATACCTAGGATGGATTCCCCTGCCAAGTCCATCCTAGGATCGAGCTGTGGGCTGGGCTATGGGAGGGGCTATCAGAGAGTCTCCATCTCCTCTATCCCTAGCCAGTGCAACCAGCTAGATCCTTTTTTCTTTAGGTGGGGGGGGGTGAAAAGAGTGCAGGAGGTGAAGAACAGCTTCTTCCAACCTCCCTCTCACCATCCATCCAAATACAACAAAAGAAAATTGTCAGGTGGTAGGCATTGGAAGACCATTGGAGCCCCTCCCCACCCCTTCAAATCCCAACTTCCTAATTCGGTTTCACACAAATTGTTCACTCCCAATGATTCTCTGTTCAAGAGAAGCATGGAGGGAGGAAGGAACTGTATGTGTGTGCCCCAGCAAAGAGTTAGACTCTGGATTTTTTTTTTCTCAGACTAGGAAAACATCCAAACAGAGTCTGGCTCCTTCCTGTAGCAAAGATGCATACAGAGATCAGCAAAATTCCTATCGTCTTGCATTCAAACACTACAGCCAATTAAAAAGGATGCTCACATATGAATTGCCATGGACAGTAAAGGCCCATGAACATGATCGTGGAAAGCACAAGAACTTAGTTTTTGAACTGTGTTGAATGATGGGATGTGGGTAGTTGCAGTATTTGGGTAGTGGCAGCATTTGGCTGTCGGGATGACCGGCACATATGGAAAACTACCAACCTGAAACATTATTGAAAATTAGACATCTGGAGGAGTCCTGGGTTGCCCACACTACTTGTTATTACCCAGAATGGCCTGCAAAGGATAAACATATGTAAACAAAATAATGTTCTGATATTTCTGTGCATGGTAACATGGTCAAACAAAAGAATTCTGTGAAGGGAATTTCCAGATTTTGTGCTAAACAGTAGAAATTCAACTACCCCTTGTTCCCACACTTCTAACAATAAAAACAGCACCTCATGTGTTGGGCTGGGAATATTGTTGATAAGAAATCAGTGACTGCGTGAAGCCAATATTGTGTGAATGTGGTCTCCACATAATTAAAGTTTTGGCCTTATCCTGTCCCTTGGAATAGGCCACACACAGATGTGAGTACCGTTCTCATTGTGATCAATCTGGGAATATAGGCTACTAGGATTTTTGTCTAGGGACAAACGGTGGAGTTTTCAGATACAGGAAAGAGACCATTTTTTTTAACCCATACTGTGACATTTGGATTTTCAGTAATAAAATGTGCTGAAATCCACATACTCCACATCACTATGGATTCCCCAGTCTGTAGCTCTAGTTTTTAGAAGTGTCTGGGGTTGATATGCTAACCTCTGATTTGGCTGACCCCAGGGCAAAATCCTGCAGACCTTCCCCATGGAATCTCCCTCCCATCATAAATATCCTGTGGGGTCTAGTACGTGAACCCCTGAAATAACCTAGGGAAAACCCACACCTTTGTTAAACCACACACTTAAAATAACTCCGGGAACACAGATGTCAATTGAGCATTTGAATGGATGTGTACATGTGTGATAAAAAAACTGAATGAAACTACCATGTTGTGGGGATAAATGCTGGAAATCTAACACACGTCTTGTTGTGCACAGTGCACCACCCAGGCATTTGGGGTGAGGTGGATCTGACATCTAACAATAGAGAACACACACACACACACACAGTATTTTGGTGCAGAACAAAGTAAAGAGTCGACATGGCACACATCTTTGTGTACCATGCCTACAACCCGTTGCCCTGGCATACATCGGTCACCCCCTCTAGCTAGGTGCACTATACCAGCGGTGAGGGTACAGGTGCATGAACCCTGTAACCTTACAGTGTCTAAGTCCACTCTTAGACATTGTAAGTGCAGTACTGCCATTAAGAGTATATGGTGCTGAGAGTTTGTCATTACGAACTCCACAGCACCATAATGGCTACACTGAAAACTGAGAAGTTTGGATTCAAACTTCTCAGCACAATAAACCCACACTGATGCCAGTGTGGGATTTATTGAAAAGTGCACACAGAGGGCATCTCCAATATGCCCCCTGGAAACGAACCCACCTCTAGTGTCCCGACTGAGTGGCTGATTAATCTGCCATCAACAGGCATGTTAATGGACCCCTGGGTAGAGAGGCTGCTGCTCTCTGGGGCCTGAAACAATGCACAGTCTGGGACGGGGTGCCAAATCTCCTCCCCCAGGATGGGCAGGGTTTACGAAGTGGAAGCTTCAAAGGCATGCCACCTTTGTGAGCTTCCCCAGACCACTTGCTGCTTTCAGCAACTGTTCCCACTGGTTCTACCCCCCACTTTGGGCGGAAGAACCAGAGGGAAAAATAAGTGAAGGAGAGAGGTGTGCCCACCCCTCAGGTGGGGTAGGCGAGGTGAAGCACAACTCCGAGTCCCCGCCATCTTGAGGATGGGGGACCTAAGCAACCAGGGACAGGCTCCTGCCCCTCTCCCACTGGAGGATGGCACAATAGGGGGTGTACTTACCCAAGGGAAGGGACCCTTTGGTCCCAGCCCTCTACCTACCTGTAACACCCCTAAATCTAGTATTTTGGGGGTCACCCTGAACCTTGCTTCCTCAGATCCAGATATCACAGGAAGAAAAGAAGGACCGAACAGCCGTGCAGCCAGCTAAAAAGAGGAAGACACCCACTGACTTGCCCCTGGCCCTACAGGCCTGTCTCCCCTTGTTAGACCTGGCACCATTGGCGTGGGTCTCCCTTCCATTTTTTGCCGTTGCCTCATGTGTTTTTCTGGTGTTAGATGTTTGGGCACTGTGCCACTGCTATTCAGTGCAACAGCGCAAGTGCTTCCTACTGTAAATTGATGTATTGATTAGTGGTTCCATGATTGGATATTTGGTTTACTTGTCAGACCCTAGTACAGTGCACTGAGTGTGCCCAGGGCGTGTAAATCCAAATGCTGCTAGTGGGCTTGCAGCACTGATTGTGCCACCCACAGAAGCGGACTTGTAAAATGGGTATACGGTCTGCCATTGCAGAACCTGTGTGCAGTCTGGTACGATCATGCTGACTAGGCAAGTGCACCCACTTGCCAGTCCCTAAACCTTCCCTTGTCTTCATATTAGTCACCTCTATGGCAAGCCCAAGGGCAGGGTGCATTGTAAGTATAAGGTAGGACAAGCCCTGATGTGTGTGGCATGTCCTAATAGTGAATTAAAGCCATTTTCGTTTTTCACGATTGCAAGGCTACTTGTTCCCCATAGGTTAGAATGGGCTGCTTGATTGTTACATGTTATAATCCTAACAGACTCAGAGAACATGGAAGAAATTCGAGTTTAGTATGCCTGGACTCAGAATAATAAAATACATCTTTCAGTAAAGTTTATTTTAATATTCTGTGTTTTCAAATACCACTTTTAGAAAGTAGGTATTTGCTTGCCTAACCATTTAAGCCCACCTCTGCTAGGTTGTGTATTCCTTGTCTGGGTTTGTGTGTGACAGGACTGGGGAATTCCAGGAGACAGGCTGGGGCTGCCTGGTGGTGAATAGGGAGATCTGCATCCAAGATGGGAGGGAGGAGTTGCACCTGGGACCCGAATAGGACTGTGCCCGACCCCCACAGTGCTGGCTCCACCCCCGGTGGTGCGTCTGATGTCTGCCCTGCACATTGAAAGAAGAGAAGGAAGACTGTCAACAAAGTGCTCCAGGACTGTACCTGCCTTCCACAATGCTGGCTCCACCTCCTGTGGGGTGCCTGATGTGCCTGCCCTGCACTGTGAAAGGAAAGGAGAAGTCTGGTAAACAGAGTACTTCAGAACTGGTTTTGACTGGGTACAGGCCCCTCTCCCCTCAGAGAACAAAGTATTTGGGGATATAAATATTGGGACCCTGATTCCAAGGAATTAGATCACTCTTGGAACTGACAAGAAGAAACCTCTGCTGAAGAGAAGGATCGGAAGAAACTGAGGAGAGACTATTCCCAAGCTGAAGTGCTGCTTGGGGGAATGCCCTGCAGTGGTTGCCGGGCTGCCTAGAGAGGAGAAAGGACTTTGTGGATTTTACCTTTGCTTTTCAACTTGTGCTAAAAAGATCTCCAAGGACTTGGAAGAGAGCTTGCCCCCTGACCGAAGTCCCAGGACCAGTGGACTTCACCAGCCTTTGTGAATTGCTACTGTTCCAGTGGCTACAGAGGCAGGGAGCAGTGACCGACTCTCACGACCGGCCCGCTGTCCTGTTGGCACTGTACTGAGCAACGTCCGCCTCGAACAACGCAAGCTCTGCGCTCACCGACTCCGTCTCGACACCGTCAACGAGTTGTAGCCTGCACCGCGACTTGAAGGACACCGCAACGTGCTACGCCGAATCGAACTGGTCTGCCCGACGCGGTCACTGCTGCTGCCTTAGAGTCCTGTGACCGGACCGGAGTTGGGCACCGCCTCGCACACTTCGCGACGCCCCGCCCGACTCGCACCGCTGTCCGGACTGACTGACGCCAGCTCCCGAACTCCAGCTCGAACGCCCCACCGTAAAGCTGGAAGCACCGCAACAAGCAACATCTGCCCCGAACAACGCAAGCTCTGAGCTCACCGACGCCGTCAACGAGCCGTAGACTGCACCGCGACGGAAGAGACATCGTGACCTGCAACGCTTTCTTTTCCTGCACCGCGATGATCACCAGAACCGGCTCGCACATCCATGCCAGCTGCCCCAAGGAACGGTACTGTGTTTGAGTCTGTCGTCATTTGAGTGGGCACGGACCGCCGCGGTCCGCTGGATTTGTTAGACTTTGTGTTCTTTCAGCACGCTGTAGCCGGACAAGGCTACTGACTCACACAGAACTTTGATTGACACCCTTTTAACAAGAACTCTTGAAATTTGATACTACTGTGGATTCTTTTTGTCGTTTATTGGTCTTGTGCTAACTCTATATAAAGTATAACTTATTTTTGATACAAAACCTTGTTTGGTGTCCATTTGTAGTGTTGTCACTGGGTTACTGTATGTGGTCACGAATGCTTAACTTACATCGCCTCTGAACTAGCCTTGACTGCTCGCGCCACGCCGCCTAGAGGGTGAGCAGGGGTTATTTTAAGAGGGTAATTCCCTTGCCCTGACTAGAGGAGAGGGTCCCTGCTTGGCACAAGTACCTACCTGTGCCAACCAGAGACCCCCAATTCTAACACCCCTCAAACCTGCTCCTGCGAAATCCCAGTGTGTCCTGCAGCCAGCAACCTCGAAAACCCCGGAGGACCGGCCTGCCTTCACTCCCAAAGTCTGCTTCTCCCGTGAACACCGGATTTGTTCAACTGCCACCTTTGGCAGCAGCCGAAGACCGCAAATACAGCCCACTCTGCACCCACTGAACCCGGCCCGAGCTAGAGTGGAAAAACACCACGAGTAGGTAAGCCCCGCTATCCTGACCTGAGATCCGGCGACCCCTGACCTGCCTCAAGCCTCCAACCGACACCTGCAGCCTAAATCCAGAAGGACCCCTTTAACCGCGACCAGGAGCTGGTAAGAAGATCCGACCCCAAAAGGCACCCCTGCACCCGACGCCCCACGGCCTTGTGTGCCCAAACCAACGGTGCGTATCCAACCCTTAACTTCCCAACTTACCTCTCGAAGTGGTGGTCGCAACAAGAAGTTCTTTGTCTCTCTGCCAGCAGTGCTTTTGCAAACCGGAGGTGCTCTATTGAAAACAGGGCGCTCGACGTCGAAACAGCACTCTGCACCCGGCCGCCTCAGTGCAGCTGAGGGTGCACCTTTTGTGCTTGTGTCCTCATTTGCCCTGACCTAAACCCTAGGAGCTTTGCTCCCACAACCCAGTGGCCTACTTGCCAGCAGCCACCAACCGGAAGCCCCTATCACCCATTGGTTAAAATTGGGCTCAACACTCTGCACCCAGACGCCCTATTGTCGCTGAGAGTGTAACAAGAGTGCATCACTGACCCTGGGGGACCCCTGAGTCTAACCCCAGAACCTTAACTCCCACAGTCGATAACTCACCTATGAACCGATAACCTGTTTTTCCTCCATAGGATAACATTGACAATTTTCTTCCAAAAAGTTTCTAAGTGTGGAGTTTTGAAATCTAAAAATATTCTTTAAAAATATCACGAATAACCAAAGCGTATTTACTTACCTGTTTGCAGGAAATGTTCCAGTGCTGAATCTAGGTATCCAGCACTTATTTTGAAAAGTAACGTAAAAAGTAACTTACCTGTAATTTACTGAAAAAGCCTATTCATTTCAATGTACTGTATTTGCTAAGTATTGCAACCTACTGCATCCCCTGTAAATCAAACAAAGTACAATTCCTATTGCATTTTTCAAACTGTTCTACAATCAGCAACTTATTACTGTAAAGTATTTAATGCTTACCTGTGCCAGGCTTGCTTGGTTCTAAAAATAAAACAGTATATTTTTTTATACAAAAACAATTGGTCTAGAGTTCAGTCCTTGAGTGTGTGAATTCATTTGCTGAGTGTGTGAATTCATTTGCTGACTGTGTGTGTAAATCAAATGCGTAACACTGTCCTCTGATACTGCCTTACTGCTCAACCACTCTACCACAAATACAGAGTAAGGTTCTATCTAACTTTAACCTCTGCCTACCTCGGGGGTCACCTGGACTCTATACACACTATACCTCATTTTGGTATAGTAAATATAGAGCCAGTTTCCTACAATATCTGGTAGCCCCACGCTCAGGATGTGAGAAGAACAAAGTCAAAGGACAAGTCTTGGAAGGCATATATTCCTGGACAAGAAAGACTGGAGGGAATTATCAAGTTCTGAAAAAAACAGCTAAAAATATGACAAACATTTTCAGCATGTTCTACCAGCCAGCTAGTCAGGGTAAGGGAGGTCAGGCTCACACCCAGAGATCTCTTAGTTCATACAACATTTTGAAAATATCTAGATTTTATACTTTTCATTTAGTCCTGACCTTGATATCCATCATCACATGAACTGTGCAACTTAATTGATTATAACCCACTTTAGTGATTTGTGCAATGATTACATAATTGCACAATCTACAGTAACAAGAAAACGCCACATTTAGTTTTGCTTAACTACAGACATTTTTGGCAATGTTTCCTTGGTTAGTGTGCAAGGAATTAGGTTTCTCTACTTGAGAAATGCAACAAAATATTGAGTAAAATGCACCAAAAATTAAAATAACTCCGTTATAATGTAAGGCAACCTAATGCTAATTCTTTTTAAAAAACGTTTCAGCACATGTCTGCCCAAACAACCTTGTAATAAAAGTGCTACGTCTACAAATACAATACAATCTACAAATACAGTTGTTTAACTGTACCTCTGCTTCACTTACCTTATGCAAAGACTAACCTACTGAAAAAACTCTTATTAGTCAGGTGGCTTAAGGATGTAATGCACATTGGTTAAAAAGATAGGAACACAAAAAACATAAGTCAACTCAAAAACTGAATTTAAACTCTAATTTGAAGGTGGTATATGGTGTGGTGCATAAGCAAGCATCTCTCCCTTTGGTAAATCCTTTACTAAATGCTTTATGGAGCATAATTTACTGAGTATATTTACAATGGTCATGGATACCAAAGTGTGTCATTTGTCTAACCAGAATATCGTGGTATAGGTCTCAAAGCGGACTGCAATCATGTATACACTTGCCATTACATAAACAAATCATTTAAAGTCAAATGACCAATAAAAAATAAAGAAACATTACAAAATAAGCACAATGCATTATTACCTGTAATGCCTGGACTGGAGGGATTAGACAATGGTTTGTTTCCTTCTGTCAGTTGTTCTACAACTTTAGATATAGATCCATCAAGTATATCTGCTTCATCAATGTCATCACAAGTTCCCCCAATTTGAAGGAAATGAAGTTCTCCACCTGGAATCAATGAAAATAAATGCATATCTTTTGCAGTTTTGAGTGCAAAATGAAACAATCTGCATTAAAGTGTTTTTATTAAGCCACTGTAACTACGCTGTTAACAGCAACTTCAAGCTGAGCAATGCATAAGAGTTCAACATGAAACACAACTAACATTGAAGTCCTTCGACTAGGTGTGTACGAAATTCGCATAATTTGCTTTTGTACAATAGTGTGAAATTACAGTACAAATCTCTCATTTAACACCATATTTTAGAGCGACACGAGTTCTTGGGTCAATTTAAGATGCATTTCCAGGACCAAGTGGATCGGGCCTGCAATGGACCGAACAATGGGAGGATAAAATCTCCTTATATGCGGACAACTTCCACCTTTGTGTGACAGATCCAGAGTTTACAGTAGACTAGTAAATGCAGATATTTCATATATTTGGAAGCTACTTAGCGTAAATGTTAAATTGCCGAAAAGCCCAAATATACAACCTGCAAGAGCAACCACCAAGATTGCCCTGTGCCTGCGCTTTGGAAAGGTTGCTGAGGGGTTCCGCTACCATGGACTCTAGGTCACAATGAACGCAACATTTTTTGTTTTTTTCTACAAGAACCTGCCGCCACCTCTAGAAAGATTAAAACAAGATACCCAACATTGGAGATTCCTCCGGCTGACGCTCCTGGACAGAGCTGCAGTGTTTAAAATGATGTCCCTGCCACGTTTCCTATATATTTAGCAACACATGCCCTAACCAGTTCACAGGTCGTACTTGAAGGCCATAGATGGTGAGATCATAACACTGTTGAGGGAAGATGGCCCAGTGTGAATTGTATCACATTATTTGAAGAGGGGCTGGTATGATGGTGGAGTGGTCTTGCAGGAGATCCAAAAGTACTACTGGGCGGTGTAGTTGTCTATCAACGGGTGGGTCTTTGGGTTGAACCAGCCTACCAGATGGACAAGTTAGTAAGCTGCAAGGGGGTTATCCAAGGGCACTCTACAGTCCGTCCAGGTGCTTGAAACTCTAGGGACCGACAACACTAGTCGTTGACATCTGGTACAAAGCCACTCTATTCCTGGTTTGGAAAGTGAAGACAACACAGGTCACACCCCTTTGGGACACAGCGGTGCTGTGAACATTGCGTCGCCTCCAGGACTTTGATAGGTGGGACCGAATCGGCATCTCCAGGGTGGGGGATTTATAGTGGAGAAGTGCGGCTCACTGGTTAGAGCAGCAGACTCTGAAGCAGAGATTAGGCCCGGGACCAGGGTTCAAGTCTTGACGCAGCAGGGTCTTGAGCTCAATGTCCGCTGACTCGATAATTCTCGCCTCGACACCTACTCTAATCATGGGTCCCACGCTGCAACTCTGGGCAATAGCTTGCTTAATATCCACAACGGCCCCTACAACACTGGGATGCCTGTCTTCACCTTGGGGGTGCCCAGGAGGGGCTTCTCACAGGGAGAGCCAGGAAGAGTTCCACAGCGTTATACAGCGCCGGGACGCCCCGTTGGGGCAGCTGTGCGCTTTACAAAATACGCTACATTTACATTTACACATAGCAACAGGGTGATGTCGCTCCCTTTACAGACTTACAGCAAGACTACCAGTACGCACCTACTGAGGCATATCGCTATTAGCAGGTCAGACGTGCATTGAGGGTGGCGCTGTGGAGGGAAACTTTACAACTGAAGTCCTCACCATTGCAGTATAGAGTACTTAACAAATATATGCCATGCAAGGCCACATCACTGCCATACAAGAAAAAAAACACACCTAAGAACCTGACACACATTCGTGAAAGCTGGTAACATGATATGGGTGTCTCAAGGTTGACAATTGTCAGGAAGCCACGTTCTCCCCTAGAGAGGTAGCCATATGTTCTGGCTTCCGCCTAATACAATTTAATATCCTTTACCGTTTGTATTACTCCCCAACTACGTTGTTTAAGATGGGTAGGACAAGTGGCAACTGCAGAAGGGGTTGTGGCCATGTTGGTACCTTTTATCAGATTTGGGAATGTCCCAAAAAGCTGGAAATATTCATAAACCTTCCACGTTACTATTTATCCCCACGATCCTTGATAAGTGCATTTTTCTATATGGTTGCAGATTTGTTGTGATTTACACTTTAGAGAACTTATTTTCACATTAGGGGGGGGTAGCATGGAGCACAATATGCTTTATAGGTCGGACAACACTTTGTTTTTGGTTCTCTTATCGCACCCTTTTTGGGGGGGGGGGGGAGTGATTGACCAACCACTTTGAAAAATAGAAGTACATATCTTCATGTCTTTTGTTATCACAGTCCTGAGGAAGTCTTTTAGACTAAAAACGTGTTAGCTGTGCTGATTTCATCATTGCCTCTTGTGGCTAACTAGTAACATAGTAGGATTGTGAATATTTTCTGTTTGGTGTTAAATCTCCAAACAATTTTAACATGGTCACAAACCACTACATTTGACTAATGCTATAAATAAATTAGTTTCCATTTCTCTTTGAATCATAAATCACCATATCTCATTTCAATTGTTTGTGTGCTTTAAGTATGTGACGTATATGGTTAATGTTGAGATTGGCCATCGCAAAAATAAATATCGCCAAAATGTGGGGAGCCGAACAGTTGCCCCAGTTAGAAGGTTGGAAACAGGACATGAACTGGTGCATGCTCGCTGAAAGGGCTGTCTAGGAAGGTTGGGGCTGCCCTCGAAAACGGGTCAACATTTGAGGAAATTGGAATGACTACAGAGGTAATATTTGAGATGCCCTAGACACTTTAGTGGTCTGCAAACAGAGGGCCATCAAGCAATTTTGAGAATCCCACTGAGAGGGGGAGGGTTGGGGGCGTTAAAAATGTCCAGGTGTGAGATGCCGTGGTTAACAGTGCTCTCTTTTGTATTGTTCGTTTTACTGAAAATATCAAATGATGCATTTCATGGTAAAACAAAAACAACATTACAAACCATAAGTGGTGTGAGGAACACCTGCTCACATTCTAGCCTTTTATATTATTTGGTGCGAACAGTGTTTAATTACACAGCGTGAAAATTTCAGGTAACAAACGTAAAGCAAAATTACAACGGCATAATTAAATTTCACGAAGCCCTATCTTGAACGCACACCCAAATCTACAACCAGCTCTAGGCTGCCTCTAGCAAACATTCTCCATTACTAATAAATATATTAGTTAATTTTAATTGATTTTTTGGGGAAGTCGTGTGTGGGAAGAAATGCTGCATGGACGGTAGACACAGATTCAGGTTTCAAGATTATGGGATACAATTACCCCACCTTGAAATTGATAATTGTTTTGCAGTATGATTAGATTTCTGGCAAATGAACCAAGGGATCTTTCGAAAAATCACTAAAGGAAGAAACAACTTTGTGAACTATCGAAGAAGTTCAAATTTATTTGAACGAAAATTGTAAAATGTTTTCTGGGCCATCTGTAAGAAAAACGTGGAATTTCAATAAAATAAGTTTTAAAGGATACAGATATGTGGACTTTCCAATTTGTGGGTGCACCATTCCATGTAATTATCATAAGTTGATTTTAACCTTCAGGGGTCAGTCTAATGTGACATACCATAAGCACCTTGGGTGGTAAGGATGTGCTTGACACGTCCTTAGTACCGCTTCCTACGTCCACTGGAAAAGGGCTGGTGCTCCCCGCACAGGTCCTCCTACTCCCCACATGTTTTCACAGTGGATATCAGCAGAAGCACTTGCATTGCCACCCAAGATGCAATTATGACATCAGCACGCACATGGCATGCCATAATGCGGACTAACCGGGGATGCCCTGGAAGGCATTTGCTTCCAGTGCGTCCAGCAAGGGGGACCATTGGGTGAGCCCTCTCACCTGAGGAGATATCCTGGTCAAAGAGGCACACCGGGGAAAAGGAAAGAGTTTTCCTTTCCTCCAGTGTCTCGCGAGAGTTATCCTGCTGCAGTGAAACAGATGGGACGACTATTGTGTATCAGAAATGCACCCACTAGACATTGTGTACTTTACCCCCACCATCTTGGTGGCCCAAGTACACAACTGATCCATACCCTGACATTTACTGGTGGGGCAGGTAGTCATCCTGGCTAGAGATGAAGACCACAATCTAGGCCAAGTAGGCAGCACTGAAGTCCTCCAATCCAGTCAGGACCCGGTTGGCCAACCTCTGGGAGGTCTGAGCACCCAATGCATTTCGTGACTTTCTTGTCCCTTCGTCAGGGGTTCCCATCAAAAAGAAAAAAGAAAAAAGTAAACTATTTATCCAATGCCTCTATTGTTCTCTAAACAAAGTCTGTCAAAAAGAACCACAAATCAATGATTACTCGATCTCCTACATGCCTTCAAAACTCAGTCAGGTCTCTCCATTATGTATACTCCAAAATGCACTTTTATGCTACCCTACAACCAATCTAACTCCAAAATTTCTAAATAGTCTCACCTCTCCAATGCAGCTCCTGATTAGATCATGTCGCAGAACTTTACTTTCAATGCCACCTAATCTAAATGTGAAAAGCAACATGCTTACTGGAGTTGCCCTCGTCGTACATTTTTATTCGATTCATCACACAGCTTAAAATGCTCACCTAATTCTTTCTTCACCACGGCACCTTTATCGTGACCTGTCAAGAGCACATAATTAATCATGAAATGTGTGCATAGCGAGAAGAACGCGATTAAAACATACGACCAGCCTTCCTCAACTCCCCGTTAGAAACGAGTCTCACCTGCTCAGAGTATACGAGCTGTGGTGCGTCTCAGGAGAAGTTCTACGAGCGTCCTCTAAAAGACAAACAAACCGCGGTTTGTGAATTACACTATTACGCGCCTAATGGGTATCATTTAAATAACTTGAAACCCGATGTTCCTTAGCATGCTTACCGTTCACGAACGCCCGGCGTGGGTTCGACCTTTCACGTCCTGAAACGGAGGGGGATGCACTTCCGTGTCGTCCTCCTTCCTTAAGATCACCCGATTGCGTTGCGGCGCAACTAAACACAGAAAACGGCCTCAATTTTTACCGCGAGTAGCACACTTTCGAACAAACTTTATTGAACCGCGGGTCCAATATTCAAGATACTAAACAAAGAAAGCAGCCTCAAACCTGCCTGCCAGTCATGCAATCATACCAGTAGTGATAAATATCTAAATTGTGCATGGGTCTAAATTTTCTATCAGAACTACGATATTATGCCAATGCAATGTCTATGGCCATAATCATTTTGTACATCATTTCCAAACTCCACGAAAGTACAAGCTTATTGATACATTTCAGATTTTTTGTAAAGTACATACAAACTCTTAATGTGAAACTTATGTCAGTGATGCATTGGATGCAAACAAATTGATAATGAACATACAAACTCCTAATGTGAGACTTATGTCGGTAATCCTTTAGGTGCTAGCATAGGGACTTTGGTGTACTAAAGTGTATAGATGTATTAGCTTTATCAGGACTGTTGGGTCCTACGTGTAAAGCTGGCCAGCTGAAGATGGACTACTTCCCTAGAGAAAACAGCTCATTTCCAATTTATCATTGAGCCCGAAGGGCATCAAAGTTTTTAGTTTTCTTGATCCAGAAGACTTCCCTCTGCAGGAGGTTTTTTTAAATTGTCCATGCCTTCAATTTTTAGGAACTTGCTCGATGATTTGAAACTTTAGTTGCGCTATAGAATGACGCTGCTCAGTCCAATGCAGTGCCAACGGTGATGTAGTATTCTTATTTCTGATACGGCTCTTGTGCTCAGATAAACTTATTTTGATTTTCCTCTCTGTCTTGCCCACATATAGGAGCCCACATGGACATTTGATCATGTATACAAGGTGTTCAGAGTTGCAATTCGTTGTGTGGTGTAGTTGTATACTTTCTCCTGTTCTAGGGTGTGCTAGAACATTTCCCAAAATTACATTATTGCAGTTTTTGCAATTCCAACACTTTGTTGTCCCCCGTGGGGGCTCTTCTCCTCAGGTTGATCTGATTCTTGTACGTTTCGTTAAAAAGTCTTTCAAATTTTGCGCCCGTGTGTAGGCGAACAGAAGTCTCTCTTTGCACAGTGTGCCAAAATCACTTTCAGCCTCTAGTAATTCCCATCTTCTGGCAATGATTTTTTTAATATCCCTAGATGCAGACGAAAATGTTGAAACAAACACCATTCTCTTAGTGCTCTTTTTACGTTTCTTCTCCAAAAGTTGTAATCTAGGTAAAGCCTTCACTTTGGAAATCTGATTTTCTAATTGTTCTTCTGGGTAGCCTCGTCGTATATAGCGCAATTTTTGTTCCTCCAGTGTTTCATCACACACTCCTTCTGATGAAATTCGCTTGATGCGCATGAATTGTGATACTGGTAAATTTTGAATTAGATTGATTGGATGAAAGCTTTTGTACAGCAAAGCATTGTTTTTATCCGTGGGTTTTTTGAACACGCTTGTTTGGATTTGATTGTCTTTTAATTCTACCATCACATCAAGGAAAGGTAGTGCTTGCTTATCCATACTGTAAGTGAAATGGATTCTAGGATCCACTAAGTTTAAACTCCGAATATTGTTGATCAACGCGGTTTCTGAATTTTTCCAAATTAGAAAAATGTCGTCAATATATCTTCTGAAGAAAATTAGGCCTTCCTTCCACGTTTGATCTGACAAGATATAGTCATTTTCAAATTTTGCCATGAATGTATTCGCGTACATGGGAGCTCCTGGAAAGCCCATGGAGGTGCTGTTAAGTTGAATGAAAAATTGTTCTTGCCATTCGAAATAGCTGTTTACTAAACAAAATTCCAGTAACTCCAAGATAAAACATTTCAAAGTTTCAGGTCTTTCCTCTTGTAGAAGAGCCCATTCAACTGCTTCCAACCCAGATACATGGGGAATTGAAGTATAAAGTGCAACAACATCAATTGTGCACAAGATCCAAGTGTCTACTGACTCCATTGATATTTCAGCTAAACTCCTCAAGAAATCAGAGGTATCTTCTATGTAGGTAGACCAACGTTGTACGAACGATTGCAAAAAGTAAACAATAAATATTCCTGGGTGTTCAGATCGATTCACAACCTGATACAATGAGTCTAAATGGTGGGTTATCAAGATTTTTGGGAATTTTAGGCAAAAAATATATTTTAGGCCTTTTAGGAAGTCTTCTGGATCAAAAAACTAAAAACTTTGATGCCCTTCGGGCTCAATGATAAATTGGAAATGAGCTGTTTTCTCTAGGGAAGTAGTCCATCTTCAGCTGGCCAGCTTTACACGTAGGACCCAACACGCCTATTAAAGCTAATACATGTATACACTTTAGTACACCAAATGTCACTATGCTAGCACCTAAAGGGTTACCAACATAAGTCTCACATTAGGAGTTTGTATGTTCATTATCAATTTGTTTGCATCCAATGCATCACTGACATAAGTTTCACATTAAGAGTTTGTATGTACTTTACAAAAAATCTGAAATTTATCAATAAGCTTGTACTTTCGTGGAGTTTGGAAATGATGTACAAAATGATTATAGCCATAGACATTGCATTGGCATAATATCGTAGTTCTGATAGAAAATTTAGACCCATGCACAATTTAGATATTTATCACTACTGGTATGATGGCATGACTGGCAGGCAGGTTTGAGGCTGTTTTGTTCGTTTAGTATCTTGAATATTGGACCCGCAGTTCAATAAAGTTTGTTCGAAAGTGTGCTACTCGCGGTAAAAATTGAGGCCGTTTTCTGAGTTTAGTTGCGCCGCAACGCAATCAGGTGATCTTAAGGAAGGAGGAAGATGAAACAAGTTACTTACCTGTAACTTTAGTTCTCCAGTATTGGTAACTTTCATAGATTCCCATTGCTTGTATCATTCCCCGTCGTCGGAATGGGAGCCTCGGTAATTATATATATATATATATATATATATATATATATATATATATATATATATATATATATATATATATACCTAGGTAAACACACCCTAATAGGTGCAAAAAAGTAAAAAATTAGGCCTAGGCCTCATTACATTTTGTAACCTATAGGTGTCCTTATGTAAAAAGACCCAAACTTATACTAGCAACCAATCAGATTAGCCTCACCCTGTGGAACCTTCCTGAGAAAGCTCAGAGCCTCAGATTTTCTTAGCCGTTGCCTTGCCACCGAATCACCTAGACCAAAAGGGAGCTTTCCCAGGGGAGGAGGGTGGGCGCATGGGAATCTATGAAAGTTACCAATACTGGAGAACTAACGTTACAGGTAAGTAACTTGTTTCTTCCTCCAGTATTGGAACTTTCATAGATTCCCATTGCTTGTATCAGAGTAGATAGCAGTTAGCCTGCCTCAAACATTTCGTTCCTAGTTACCAACTATCATCAACCAATGATACCACATATCATCATAAATATAAATCAGTAACCATAGCATAATAAACGAACTGTGAGAAAAAACAGGAAGGAGGGAAGAGAGGAAAGCTCACCTCTTACTGGAAGAGATTTCGCAGGACAGCTTGACCAACAGCCGAATCCCCCTTTGCAGCCGCGTCCAGGCAGTAGTGTCTCGTGAATGAGTGAGTACTGCTCCATGTGGCCGCTCTGCAAATATCCTTTATCGATACTCCTGCAAACAGTGCTGTAGACGAAGAGATCGATCTTGTGGAGTGTGCCTTCACCTGTCCTTCCAACGGCTTGCCTGCCGTTTGGCAGAAACGGATCGCACTCGATATCCATCTAGAAATCCCTTGTTTTGACAACGGAAATCCTTTCCTTGGGGCTCCAAAAGCCACAAACAGCTGGGGCGTCTTCCGAAATCCAGCTGTGCGTTGAAGATAGAATTTTAAACATCTCTGAACGTCCAGAGAATGAAGTGTCCTCTCAGCCTGGGTTGAGGGCCGAGGAAAAAAAGGAATGCAGAACCACGGTTCATTAAGATGAAAGTCTGTCGGTACCTTCGGAATGAATTTGGGGTTCATCCGGAGGATCAAGGTATCGTTCTTGAACTGCAAGTAAGGTTCTTTGATCGTCAAAGCCTGAAGTTCTCCCACTCTCCTTGCCGAGGTGAGTGCCAGCAGAAGCGCCACCTTCCATGATAGGAACTTTAAGTCTGCCTTATGTATTGGCTCAAATGGCGATCTCATCAGTTGAGCCAGGACTACATTCAGATGCCAAACCGGGGGTGGAGGCCGAACTGGCGGAAACACTCTAAACAGTCCTTTAAGAAATTGCTTTATCACTCTTGCTGATAACAGAGAAGGACCAGATCTTGTTCGCCTATATCTGGAAATAGCCGCCAAGTGGACCTTGGTGGAAGCATGAGCCAGACCTGCCTGTGCCAAGGAAAGAATGTATGGTAAGAGTTGATGTGGAGCTGATGAGAATGGCTGCACTCCTTCTCTCTGGCACCATAAATAAAACCTCTTCCACTTAGCTCTATATGTTTTATTAGTGCTAGGAGCTCGTGCTTGTGCTAATATGTTCCTGCATTCCTCCGGAATGTCTAGATCCTTAAACTCTCTGTGTTCAGGAGCCATGCTGTCAACTGAAGCGAGTTCGGGTGGAGAACCTGGCCGTTGGACATAGATAGAAGAGTCTGGTTGGAGTGAAGTTGAATGGGCTGTTCCTCCGACAGAAGAAGCAACTCCGTGAACCAGAACTGGCGAGCCCAGGCGGGCGCTATCAGAATCATCCTGCACTTGTCCATCTTGAGTTTCTTGAGGACTCGAGGAATCAGGGCAAATGGCGGAAAGGCGTAAACAAATGCGCCGGACCAAGACATCAAAAGGGCATTCCCCAGCGATCCTCGATGGTGTTCCCTGCTTGCGTAACACCGGCATTTCTTGTTGAACGGAGTGGCAAACAGGTCGATCGCTGGGGTCCCCCAGCGGGAGAAGATGTCCTTGACCACTGCGTCGTCCAATTCCCACTCGTGTGAGACTGCCCTCAGGCGGCTTAGCGTATCCGCCTTCGTGTTGCATACTCCTGGAAGGTGTTCCGCCACGAGCCTGATGTTCTGTGAGATTGCCCATTCCCATAGCAGCTGGGCCTCCTGAGAAAGCAGTGGCGATCTTGTGCCTCCCTGCTTGTTGATGTAATGCATTGCGGTGGTGTTGTCCGTACGCACTAGAATGGCAGAATTTGAAATCCTTGGAAGGAAAGCCAACATTGCCCATCGAATAGCTCTCAGCTCCAGAACATTGATATGTAAGCGACGTTCTCCTGGCGACCAGTGTCCACTGACTTGGAGATCCTGCATGACCGCTCCCCAACCCTGAAGGGAGGCGTCTGTTGTAATGACGCGAGGAGCCGGTGCCGCTCTGAAACTGAGACCCACCGAGAGGTGAGATCTTCTCATCCACCATGAAACTGACTGTTTCATCTGCTGGGTGACAGTTACCCTGTCGTTGAAGGACCCTTCCACCTGCTTCCACTGAAGGTCTAGTTCCTCTTGCAAGGGGCGCATTCGCAGCCTGCAGTGCGGAATCAATTGAATACAGGATGAAATCGACCCTAGAAGAGATTTGTACATCCTGACTGTCATCCAACTTTTCTTTTGCAATCGAGCGGCTGAAGACATGAGTTTCATTTGTCTCTCCTCCGATGGGAAGGCTTTGCACACCTGAGTATCGAGTATTGCTCCCAGGAACTTCACTGAACTTGCTGGTTGAAGAACCGATTTTTCTCTGTTGAGTTGTAAACCCAGATGAGTGAAGAGATTCAAACATGTTTCCACCGCTTCTGTCGCCGCTTGGAAACTTGGTGCCTTCAGCAGCCAGTCGTCTAAGTACGGGAATACCTCCAGCGACTGTCTTCTCAGAAAAGCCGCTACCGGGGCCAGCACCTTCGTGAATATCCGGGGTGCGGATCTTAATCCAAATGGGAGCACCATGAACTGGAAGTGACTCTTGCCTACTGTGAAGCGAAGGAAACGTCTGTGAGCTGGGTGGATCGGGATATGAAAATAGGCATCTTCCAGGTCTAACATAGCCATGAAGTCGCCTGGATTCAAGAGGCGCAATATGTCTTGGAGTGAAATCATCCGAAACGACAGTTTCACGAGATCGGTATTGAGCTCCCTTAAATCCAGGATTGGACGCCACTTGTCCTTTGATTTGCGGATCAGAAAAAATCTTGAATAGAAACCTTCTCCTCTTTGTGATAGTCGAACACGTTGGATCGCCCCTTTCTGAAGCATTTGTTGAGCTTCCAACTGCAGAAGGTTTAGATGTTTCGAAGTAGTGGCATGGGGAGCTCTTGTAGGTGGAAATTCCTGGAATTCTAGCGTATGCCCATGTTGGATGATGTTCAATACCCACTGATCCGATGTTATTTCTTCCCAGCTGCTCAGATGTTGAGTTATCCTGCCGCCCACTGGAGACCCATGGAGCGGAGGCACAGTCGGCAGAGTCAGGAGGCCGCTATTGACGCTTGCCAGCGTCCTTGCCCTGACGCCCTTGACGTCCACGAGAACTCTGACGAGAGAAAGACTGAGATTGTGACTGCCTCTGATAATACTGATTGCCGTACTGAGGTCTGTACGACTGTGACTGCTGAGAGTACCGTTGCTGCTGATAGCCAGCTCTTGGCGAAGTGAAGCCTCTTCCTCTTGCTCCACGGAACGGTGTTTTCCTATATTGTAGGGTACCAAGAGCTCTAGCAGTCTCTGTGTCCTTCTTTATCCCCTGCAGGGTGTCATCGACATGTTTCCCAAATAACATGTCCCCATCAAAGGGTAAGTCAAGAATCTTATTTTGAACTTCCGGCCGGAAGTAAGTTGCTCGCAGCCAACCCTGCCGTCTAAGAACAGCCGCGCTACCCAGAGCACGGAACGAAGTGGTTGCGATGTCCATCGCGCAGTCAATCATTTCTGAAGAACGTTGGCCTTCTTCAAGAAGTTTCAGTGCTTCGGCCTTAGGGTCATCCGCCAGTAGGTCGATATATGCTGCGACATCACTCCACATCTGGCGGTCGTACCTCGCCAGAATAGCCAATGCATTGGCCGCCCGGACCAGCAAGCTCGCCATTGATGAAAAACGCTTCCAAGCGTTGTCTAACCTTCTACCCTCCTTGTCTGGTGGAGTTGTGAGGGTGGCTGAAAGATTCCGCGATCTTTTCTGCGCTGCTTGCGATATGACGGAGTCCGGTCTTGGTTGTCCAATCAAGCAGGCAGGACTGTCATCAGGAGCTTTATACTTCTTTTCTAGGCGCGGTAGAGTTGGAATAACCGTCGCCGGGGCCTGCATTACTTTCTTTCCTTCTTCCCATATATGCTCTACAATGGGAATCGAACCCACTGCCTTACGGTAAGCCTCTTTAAAATCATATAAAAAACAATCCGTAGATGTTGTAGGCATGGCCAGCTTGAAGCGTGCCGTGGCTCTCTCCATTAAGTTGAAGAAACCTCCCACATCCGCCGGAGGTGAATCTATCGGGTCCGGCACCGGAGCAGCCGAATCCCGAATAATATACTGATTCCATTCACTATCCGGGTTTTGATCACGGTTGTCACCTGCTCCATCCTCATCTGAAGTGTCATCCTGGTCCGGTGTCTGCCAATGACATTCCCCCTCTACTTCCACATGTGCCGGGGGCACCGACTGAGTTGCCACCACCTCTGGCTGAACTTGCGCCTGACCTTCCACTGGTCGCGACCCCTTTCTGCTCCTATATTCCTCCAGCATTGCCCTTAAGTCCGTCAAAAGGCTCATGGGCATAGAAACCATGCCCTTCTGTACTTGGGCTTCCTGATATGCGACCTGATTTTGCTGTCGCTGCTCTTGCTGGCAATAATACCCATCTTCATCATCAGACTCATGGTATTTAAGATGCAACTGCGATGGACTATAAGCATCTCCATACATCTCATTCTCCTCCTCAGAATAGTCCTGTTCGTCCAATAACAGGGCTGGGGGGAATGGAGTCACCTTTCTAGGTGATGTCATGTCAGGTGTTCTCCTCCTTTTCCTTGGAACTGCCGTCGACGGCGTCATAAATGAGTCCACCATATCCGGTGCCATCGTCGACGGGGCCTTCGACGAGATCATCTTCGTCGTCGACTGGTTCGTCATCGTCGGCGGGATCGTCGACGGCATCGTCATCGTCGACGAGATTGCCATCGTCGATGTGATTGCCACCGTCGACGGAACTGTCGTCGTCGACGGGATTGTCTTCGTCGACGAGATGGTTACCGTCGACTTAGTGATCGTCGTCGCCGTCGACCCATTCTTCGTCGACGGCATCGTCGTCGAAGTTTTCGTCGTCATCGAAGTCGACGCGGGATGGCTCGTCGACGGGTAAGGAGACAAAGTCACTGAAGAGGCCTTGGAGCCTTTCTCAACCACTGTTGAAGCCTCTACAGTTGGTTTCTTGAAGGACTTAGAAACTTTATCTTGATGTGAAGGCCCAGCCGAGCCCTCATCAAGTTTTGCCTTCTGCACCCGAGGTGCTTGCCTTTCCCTCTCCTTTACACTTCCGTGAGGAGATTCGCCAGGCTCGGGCTTGCCAGACCTATCAGAGGTCCCACGCACAGCCTTAGAGGGGGGTTCAGATGATACCTCCACAGATGATCTACCCCTCTTCAGAGATGTCTTGGAAGACGTCGACCTGGCATCCTCCTCATCACTGGAAACCACAACCTCTCACAGAAAAACTGTTTAAATAATACCTCAAAGTAGAAGTTAGAGCAGAGCTCTAAGGAGACTCCCTGTCACCAACGATGCGGTAGAAAATCTGAGGCTCTGAGCTTTCTCAGGAAGGTTCCACAGGGCGAGGCTAATCTGATTGGTTGCTAGTATAAGTTTGGGTCTTTTTACATAAGGACACCTATAGGTTACAAAATGTAATGAGGCCTAGGCCTAATTTTTTGAACCTATTAGGGTGAATGATACAAGCAATGGGAATCTATGAAAGTTCCAATACTGGAGTAAACGGAAGTGCATCCCCCTCTGTTTCAGGACGTGAAAGGTAGAACCCACACCGGGCGTTCGTGAACGGTAAGCATGCTAAGGAACATCGGGTTTCAAGTTATTTAAATTATACCCATTAGGCGCGTAATAGTGTAATTCACAAACCGCGGTTTGTTTATGTCTTTTAGAGGACGCTCGTAGAACTTTGCCTGAGACGCACCACAGCTCGTATACTCTGAGCAGGTGAGACTTGTTTCTAACGGGGAGTTGAGGAAGGCTGGTCGTATGTTTTAATCGCGTTCTTCTCGCTATGCACACATATTTCATGATTAATTATGTGCTCTTGACAGGTCACGATAAAGGTGCCGTGGTGAAGAAAGAATTAGGTGAGCATTTTAAGCTGTGTGATGAATGGAATAAAAATGTACGACGAGGGCAACTCCAATAAGCATGTTGCTTTTCACATTTAGATTTGGTGGCATTGACAGTAAAGTTCTGCGGCATGATATAATCGGGAGCTGCATTGGAGAGGTGAGACTATTTAGAAATTTTGGAGTTAGATTGGTTGTAGGGTAGCATAAAAGTGCATTTTGGAGTATACATAATGGAGAGACCTGACTGAGTTTTGAAGGCATATAGGAGATCGAGTAATCATTGATTTGTGGTTCTTTTTGACAGACTTTGTTTAGAGAACAATAGAGGCATTGGATAAATAGTTTCCTTTTTTCTTTTTTCTTTTTGACAGGAACCCCTGATGAAGGGACAAGAAAGTCCCGAAATGCATTGGGTGCTCAGATTTTGTGGTTTCCTATGGAACTGATGTATATAATTTAATTTATGTATGCATTGAATTTTTGTATAGCGAAGAAATTGTACAAAGAAATAATCATGTGATATTGATGATACATATGGAATGTTATGAAGAATATGAATTAAAATATTGAATGTTGCAAATTATAATTCGTGGTTGCATGCTGGAGTCCTAGCAGCCAGTCATTGGGGTTAGGCCACTTTCAGGTTTCACATAAATGCTTAGCATGCATTAATTCAAAATAGCACACATACCGATTGAACAGATTACCCTGACAAATTTGAGTACAACCTCCACCCACATTCAACAACCTCTGGGAGGTGGCAGAGGCATTCATTAAAACAAAGGGCATAACTCTAAATTGAAAGTGGCCCTCTGGGGTGGAGAATGCAGACCTATCCTTGCCCCCCTCAGTTAAGTCAATCTACAAGCACCCTGGTGTAAGATTGAATGTACTCAGGAACTTGGCAGCTAACAATCAATTTATAAGCTCATGAGCTCGGGGATGAGGTCGCGTCAGTCTTGGTGACGGAGTTAAGCCCTCTGTAGTCGACACAGAACCTTGTGTACCTGAACCACTGGTCTGGACTATGGGCTGTTAGGGTGTTCAATAGCTACATCCACCTTGATGCTGGTTCTCACTTTATCAAACAGCCTGAACGTTTTAATCTTGAAATGCTGCGCCTGTGTCAATGTCATGGGTACACCGAGTGATGATCCACATGGTAAGTGAGAACATGGAGTATAATTCCTCCAGCAATTGGCGGCAATCAATCTCCTGTGTGGAGTCTGGGGGGGCTTTCTGCATCTTGGTGAGGTTTCTCTGGGAGCTTGCTTCCACCTCTACTTCACAAGGCAGAGAGGACCTATGACAGGTTGCCCATACAGAAGTTCAAATTAACTGAACCCTACCCCCTTCTGAGTCACTTCCTTGTAGGCAAACAAAAGGTGAGAGAGGTGAAAGAATGTCCCACTTACGTGTCAAGGGCTCCGACAGCCGATAATCATGCCTTTGAGGGTCTTGTTGATTCTCTCAAGCCTACTGGATTGGGTGTGGTATGGTGTGGAGCACTTGCAGGTTACCTTACACTGGCTTCATGTATGCGTACATGAAGTAGGTGTCCCGTAAAACAGGTTACTAACATTTGGTAACAGCTTTTTTGGTAGAGACTATCTAACCACAGATTCCTCACCTTAGAATACTGCACAAGCCTCGACTGCTTCCAGAACACTTTGAAATTGTACCACTTGTGCTCCGAAAGGTGGCACCTGCAGCTCTTTGTGGACTTTGTCCACGCTCGCTATGACATGCACAGCTCTATATAGACTCGACCCATGCATGCAGACAGTTGTTTCCATGATACTTCCGCAGACATGGAGCCAAAATAAAATTGTTCTTCACCAGTGTGCAAAGTGCTAGATTGGGATATTTTCAGGTGAAAGAGTCCAGTACACAGAATGGGGAGGATTGATAAGGAATGTGCAGTTAGTCTGCAGCCTGAATTCAAAGTCGGCAGAGGGGAACACTCCATCACAAACGTGACAGATATCCCGTCCGCCATATTACGATCATATTCTATTCTATAAGGACCATAATACGGCAGACGGGTTATTGGTCAAGTTTGTGACTGAGTATTCCTTCCGTTGACTTCTAAATCAGGTCAAGAGTCATCACCAGAAAAGGCATTACCGAAGGTAGGTAACTTGCTCTTCTGATAGAGACTTCTAACTGCAGATTCCTCAGCTTGGAATAGAGACCAGAGAAGTACCTCCTAGGAGGTGGGTTTGTGAACTAGTTCACACAAAAAAGTCCTGCTGGACCGAAAGAGCAAAATGCCGGTCACGCTGAAACTGGCTATGCAGACAGTAGGGCTTGGTGAATGTATGGAAGGAAGACCATGTACCAGCTAAATAGATGTCCAGAACACACACTTAGTGTGCCGAAGCAGCAGTAGCAGCCTTCGCTCTGGTCAAATGAGCCTGCAAACTTTTTAGAGGTTGCTTCTTCGCCAGCAGGTAGTAGATATTTATGTACAGCAGAATACAAAGTGAAATGGTTCTTTTCTGTATCTCTTTATTCTCTGTTCGCTACCATGAATCCGGCCGTCTCACATGGTCTGGGAAACGATGGCACATGCCTCTTTTGAGACTAGAGGCAAAACACGACTCAATGAGGCCCATAAACATGTCTATAGTGACCGAGCAGACAAGAGGTATTAATGGAAAGCAAGATTTGTAGAGGAGAAAACCCTGCAACCAAATATGTTGATGCATTTTGACTCCCTATCAAGAGGGGCGGAAGGAAATGAGTTGGGCTGCACCCAGCTAGCCGAAGCCAGCACCAATAAACTCTCAGGGGAGGTGTGCTAAGAGAGGGAGGTTGGATTCCCTGGTGGAGGACAGTGCGCCTGAAATCTGGCAATTTACAAGAGCCCTTGAGCAGGGCTTAACCATGGCTTTCAGTCAAAACCTTGTTGAAAGGTAAAAGAGGCTCAGAAACAGTTTAGACAGGTTGGAGGACCTCAGCCAGAAATGTGTTTTCACTTCCTGACAAGGGTGCTGAAGGTCCATGATCTCTGTGGTTATGTGCACTACTAAAGCAAATGATGCAGCCTCCTCAGTGGCTGGCCCCAGAAAGTAGAATACCACACTATCCTGTGATGTATCCAGCCCCCTGGCTTCTAGGAACTCACCATACCAGCTGGCCCCTTGGATAGTTAATGGTATCATCATAGGTGCCCTCATCCTTGTCAAAAAGATCATGGAGTAATTGTTCCCTGCTTGGAACCCAGGGCACAATGTGAGAATTGGGATTTGGGAGTAGCAGCTTTGAGGTCCACACCAGAGGGTCTGCAGTGCAGCGTGGAGTAATGGCATTGGTTGCTCTACTAATGCCGTTGGTGCCAGCATCGGCGAGGCTAATCTTTACATAGGAAATGATGCCAGTAGCAGCATCAGCAAAGGGCTCGGCACAGCTATGGAAACCGATCTAAAGGGCCCAACTAGCGCCTGAAGAGGTCTTGCCAGATGTCTTCGGAGTTAGGAGACTTCTCAGCTGCATGGGACCTGAATATGCTTCAGAGGGAGTCGCATGAGCGAATAAGTGAATCATTGCCTCCTGAAACTCATGGAGTTGAGCAGAGTCACCCCGGATCCAGGAAACGTGGGCTGGCTCGAAGCATAAGGTGGAAGCGGAACTGAAAAACTGCTCCAGGAGCGTGTCCTGGAGATGCGATGAACCTGCAACTACTCAGGGTACTTGGAGTCTCTTTTAGATTTCAGCTCCACTCCTTATGCCAGGCAACAAATAACTGTCTCCAGTTCCTCAATCTAATTCGGGTGCATCCAGGGACACTCACCAGAGGCCTTGGGAAGACCCCAGGCCCTAAAGGAAACAGACATCTGCCTTGGACTTTCGTCACAAGGCTTGAACCCAGAGGATTAATCTGGGGACATGTCCCTTGCACCCTGGGAAAAATGTTTTTTAAGATGTAATCCTCAAACCTTGGAGGAAAAAAGGTCTCAAAGAGACCAGAGATAGCGCTAGATCCACGTCAGTCGGCATGGAAAGAAAGGAAAGGATGTCGGAGCAAATGAGTGGTGTTTATATAGGCCTGCACAAGTCACATCTGGCACAGACAACAACGGTACAGAGGCGCCACATTCCAGCTAGGAGGGGGTACTGCTTCAAAGTTTCCCGGATCCAGTCTGACCCCGGAGGAGTATTCCAAGGTGAGGAATCTGCAGTTAAAATTCACTATCCTGTGGGGGCAGTCACTGTCTTCAGATAAGGCTGCAGGGTACTGGGTGGCAGGATAAACCTGTTGCCAGGTGTGGTCTTGTGGTACAAAGGCCACAAAATGCCATTAAAAGAAATGAGGTTCCAGCGACAGGGTAGAGGAGCAGGGGAGACTCTTGCTTTACCAACTGGCCTGGCAGTTGGTCTAAGAACTGCAGAACCCATTTGTGGTCACTCCCATCCGGGGCCAACTAAGTGGGTGACCAACTGGGAAAAAGTACATCATGAGCCAGCTCCAGTAAGACAGTCCTGGCGGAGCGCCAACAAACGGGCTTCCCCAGGCTCAGGGACCTTAGGCTCACTATACAGGAGACCATTCTCCCAATAGATATGGTGATCATCAGAAGTGTCCATTTGCCTGGGCCTCGACCTGCCACCGAAGGCCTTCAAGAATGGGGCCCTCCTGTTGCACCAGGCAGACCTCTGCCAAGGAGGAACCTCTTTCAGTATGTCATCTGGCTAGGTCAAGTGGGCTGCAGCTCAAGTACTTTCCAACAGGGGGCCTTTTACCACATCAGTGCTAAGGCAATTCATCCTTGGTGCTGATCTTCTTGAAATCCCATTGTTCATGACGAGCTCAGCTCGTCATGAGCACAGGAGCAGTGTACTGCATGATGAGCTGAGCTCGTCATGAGCATGGAAGGGGTTAAGCAAACAAAAATGAGTTCAGAAAAAATAAGGGAGCGAAGGAAAAATGTCAGGGGGAATACCACGCCAAAGATGTCCGGTGTAACAGACATTAAAAAAATTGCTGTCAGTGTCATTACACTTCAAATACAAAAGAAAGCCAAACCTATAACAAGTTTGTTGTTTCTGCTGACTACATTATTCATGTAACAAGTAAAAATACATTACACAAAACTATGTTACCATACTAATTCAAATGTAGGCTGCTTTACTCAGAACACGCTGTAGCATGGCAACCCTAACATATATCTTACATGTAAAACAGCCTGTTTAATACTTGCAGGATGCAGACAATGCTTAGGGTCTCACCCATAAAGTTCTCTTTGATTTGCTTTCCAGAAAATGAAAGCAACCCTGCGTATGCATGCTACATGGAGCACTGGTGCTGCAAAAAAGTCAAGGCAGGACCAGTTTTCTAATAAGGAAAATACTGGACTGTACCCATGGGAGAATGATAGAATGAGGAGGAGGGTAAAGTAGCAGAGGAATGGGTAGGAGTTTAGAATTCCAGGGGAACAAATATAGAAAGAAAAAAGAAAGTGCGAAAACCACAGTTAAGCTTACAACAAAAAAAAAAAACACAATTGGAGAAGAGGGTGTAGAGGGAACAGTAGGGGGAACAGTAGGAGAATTAGGCGACATAATTAATTAAATGTTATGAGTCACAGGATCTCCAGAAACAATATAAAGCATTTCAATTACCCCATAATTTTTGGAAAGCATTACACCATAAGGAGAGGGATTAGTGTGCTATTGCCTTTAGGATAATAGTATTGAAACATACTCACCCACACCAATATTGCATTTTTAACCTAGCACAACTTTCTATTTTCACACCATTAATAATTTTCCATTAGTTCATTTACGGTGTTGAACACTGCCCTTCGGACAAGTATTGCAGTTTGAATTTTTAAGTAGGTATGTTCTACTAAAAGCACTCTACAATTCTGGACTGAAAAGAACACATACATTAATATTTCGAGCTTGAGTGAAGTGGCCCCATTTTCCTTTAAAATTTATGTTCAATAATGTCTTGACTCAGTTTAATAACTCAGTGTGCCCTCTGCATAACACTATTGTCTTATGGTGTAATTTAAACATAACATTTCTCACATGTCTCAAGCAGATTAATGTATATCACTTTCCTGATCAATGTCTCCATGGCTAGCCTGCTTGGCACTCATACATCCTTCTCAGTTTCAACTTTCCTTCCCTTTAGTTCTCCTGCTGCACCCTGGTCAATGTTTAATCTACCTACTTCCCCACATTATGCTAATGCATGTAGTTCCTAGTCATTTTCTAATTTTCATTACTACACCACAAGGTTACATCCATTCTTTTCAATGTTGCTCTTTTGCTTCTTCCTGTTCTACACTCTCTCTTATACTGAATTTCTGCCCTACCTAATTGTTGTCCTATATGAAATTCTTCATGAATGGTGTAACGCGGTCCTACTCTTTGCCTCCTACCCGTCTCCACATTTTTTAGGTCCTCCTCCACAGCTTCTTTCTCATTCAATTAATGCTCTTCATTTGTTAGTAAATCTCGTCAGCACTCCTCAGCAGTCTCTGTATGCCAGACTCAACGCCCCTACAAAGCAAGCGTCCCTGAGCAGTCTGTTTAATGATGAAACAGATGTCGCAAGGCTGGATGATAAGTCAATCTTTAAAGCTTTGTAGGTCAGTACATACCCTCAGGTGCACCAGCTTACACCTTTTTTGTGAACTTAAACATAGGAACACTGCTGTGACCTAATTTGAAAACTATTACAAATAAGGCTTCTTCACTGTACAATACAGTATAATTATTTCCTGAACAACTAAATCACTGATGCCAATGGGTATCTGTCTGTAGCTAATAATTTGCTTTTAGCTTTAAGTAGCACTCAAAAGACTGTTTAGCTGCATCAACAGCTGAAAACATGAATCTGTTTCCTAACCTTGACCAACAGACGTCAATACTTCGATTTCTTAATGTTCCCCCCAAAAAGCAAAACACCTTACCCTTGGTGCATGCACAGAGCCGGTCGGTTCCTGAACAGAATATCACAGATACAAATGGATCCATTTCATCTGTACCCTCTTTTTTGGGGGGCTCCACTTTGCCCAGGATTTCGAAGTTTGAAATATCAAGCACCTTCACATACCCACCCCGAGTAGTTATTACCAAGTGCCCAAGGTTAGAGAGATTAGATTTTTTTTCTTTGCCATTCTTGTGGTTGGACAGTTGGTCTTCTGTAGGCTCCTCAGAATCTTCTTCTCCATTATCCAGTATGTCTGGTGGCAGCAAAAACAATGAGGTAATTGTGTCTTGGGGATCTTTGATTTGATGGATTTTGACTGGTTCCTCTTCCAAAGTCACTATCCTGGTTGTATAGTTCATTTTATAAAGCACCAGATACCCACCACTAGCAACTGGCTGCTCAGACTGAATGAACAAAGTTGTCTGTGCATCTGTTGGTAAGTCGGTCTGAATCAAATTTATGTTTGTGCCATTTGCCACAGACAAATTGGCTTCCAGTTCATCTTTCCTCCTGCTACACAGCGCAGAGTTCAATTTATTTAAATTATTCAAGGCCTCAACTTGATTTATTGCACTTAGGGACTCAGCCGGGCATGCCCGTAAACATACCAACAAATGAACACCATCCAAGCAAGGGGTCACTGAATCAACGCAGAGATTCTCCTCCTCTGGGAGCTTTGGCAACCGGAGGCACTGAACCAAAGTCCCAGGTTTGGGAACCATACAACTCCACTTGTCTGAGTCCACAGACACCAGGCCAGCTGCTGCATCAGCAAATTGCTGAATGTACGTTACTGGGGGGTCCTGTAACAGCAACTGTTCCTGACTGTCTAGCTCCATCTCTATGATCTGGGGAACTGTGAAGCCATCATCATGTAAACTTTTGCTTATAATATTATTCATCTGAGAAAATATTTTTCCTGCTTTATCCTCACTCTCTTTGATGCTATAAAGGAGAAGAATTGGCAAAGTCCTCATTACCAGAGGGGAATTGAGTTCCGAACTAGTACCAGATTCATTGTCAACGGAGCCTTGCTCTGATGTAGTTTCAGCCTGAGTCCTACTTAAAGCATCCAATGATTTCCTAGAGTTACTGCTAATAGGTGAAGCAATGAGAGACTTGTATGCTAGAAAACCACCAGCTAGCAAACAAGGGAAGGGAATGTTGTGCTGCTCCAGATGCTTTTCCTTTTTTTCCATCTTACAACTGGCCAAAGAAGGATTTGCCCCAAGTTCTTCCAAATCTTTCACAGTATCTTCTAGAACATTAGCAACTATTTCCCACTGAAGCTTCTCAGGCTGCTGAAGAATGCTTAGAGCAGTGATGTCCAAAATGGCCTCCATTGTTTCTTTCTGAGAAGCATGCCCTATAAAATAAAAATAAAGTACAACATGAATGGAAGATTTTTCATCAAGAAATCTCAGTGCTGAATTCACACACTAATATTTAACTTTATTGATTAAAGTCATTCACTGACGAAAGGACATAACTGAAGTAAGAAAATAACTATTACATCTTGTGTATAAATACGTAAACACAAATGAACACTGAAATTTTGTTCTAAAAAAACAACAAATGCAGATTACTAGTTGCACTAGTCACCATCATCCATCAATTCATCAAGTCTCTCAGACAACAGATATTATCCAAGGAACTAATGCTTAGCATTTTGACTAAAATTACTTCAGGTCAGAACTTCATTCAAAATTGGGGGGCGGAGCTTGCCGGCGCCGATGGCGGACGCGTAAGTAAGAGCTCCGCACCACTGCCCTTCATATCCTGCTCATTATCCTGTTTTGACGGAGTCTGCTGGCATTTAACTGAGGTGTTATCCCGCTGAGAACTAGCGGAAGACTCGGCGACGTGTCCCGGTGGCAGACAGCCCCCCGGCGAGGGCAAATGATAACGGCGCTGTCCCGAGGCGCGCTGGGCCCGATCCCCGAGCTCGATTTTGGAGCTTCCTGTTGTGCGTGGCTGTGCATGCGGCCGCGTCGCTTTGAGAAACATCGGTCCCCCTGAGGAAGCATTTCGGCCCAGAGTCGGAGGTGGAGGCCGTGTGGGGGGTCACCCGCTGCTGCACTGAGTGAGAGTGGAGGCATGCCTGAGGGGACAACCGGACGGAGCTCGGACACGTACACCTGGCTGGGCCGGGAGGGAGCGAATCACCCGGCCTGCCCCCCTCTGAGATATCGGCTTTGGCGGTGAGGTGAGCTTGGCCCCTACGCCCCCGCTTTCCCTCTGAGCTTGGACTTTTGCATCGTGGCAGTGTGTGCCACCGGTCTCACGTGTGGCTGTTACTTCGAGGGGTGCGCACTTCTGCGGCTCCCTGGGCGCCCCCCCTACTTGCCATTGGCACTGGAGCTCCTGTCTGAGGCCAAAAACTTGGAGGGTCGGACTGGCAAGAAGTCTACTGGGAGAGTGAGCCACTAGACCTTGGAATTGCGGGAGGGAGACCGACTTGACAGTGTGTTGAAGCTTGGCCCTCCCCCCCCCCCCCACCCGCGCCATTTTGAGGCACAGACGCCCGCAGCTTTCGGATTCACTGGGGTTGGGGCGGACCTGCCGGGTCCTGCTGCTTGCGGAGGAGTCCTACTGGGGCTGCATATGATTGCCTGGCCCCTCGGCGGTACATAGCGATACCAAGCCTGTTGAGTGGGAGCTGGATCATTGGGCGCACACTTCTACGGTGAGCTGGGACCCCTGGGCCTGCGTCGCCATCGTGCCTACCCCATCGCCTTGTACAACCGGGTGGCAGAGGGGGATCCCCGAAGAGACTGCTAACTTGAAGGACCTTCTGTGTGCTAGCACTTGGTCTGGGGTCAGGTGTGTGTTGAGGCCCCGACGAGGGCTTCCCCGAGTGTACTTCCCTCCAGGCGCAGTGAGACGGTGACGACTGCATCTACTATATAGCTGACCAGCCTGCCCCGTCCAACATGGGCAAGGGTGACAAAACACAGACTAAGCTTGCTTTTGACCAGCGTCGGGCGAGGGCACCTGAGGAGCAACCCCTTGCCTCTTCACCACGGACTACTGCTCCTGGGAGCTCACTGGGTGAGGATATCAAAGACATGTTGGTGGCCATGGAGAAGGGACTGTAGGACAGTATGGCCTCCCTGGGCTACCAGATAGATGCTCTCACGTTTCGCATGGACCATATGTCTGAGCAGGTGGACAAACACACAGAACGCCTAGACATGTCTGAGCAGCGCCTAACGGAGGTGGAGGAGGCCCAGTCGGAGTGGGACAAGGATCGCAAGCAGTTCGGAAGGCTGTTACAGGTCATCCAGGACAAGTCGGAGGATTTGGAGGCCCGCTCGCGACGCTCGAACATTCGCATCACGGGAGTGTCGGAGACGACCCAAACCGGCAAAATTGAACTTTTTGTGGAGAAGCTCCTCATCACTCTCCTGGGAGAGGATGTTTTTTCACCGATGTTTATCGTGGAGAGGGCACATCGCACACTCGGGCCAAGGCCTTCCGTGGGGGCGCCCCCACGACCGATAATTGCTAAACTGCTGAATTATAGGGACAGGGACGCGGCGCTGCGTGCAGCCAGGGACAAGGGAAAACTGCAGTTCGAAGGTATGGACATCTCCTTATACCCGGACTTTACAGCAAAAGTACAGGAGGAGAGACGACGCTTCGCCCCCTACAAGAAACAGCTTCGCGAACTAGGCCTGGACTATGCGATGATGTACCCGGCGAAACTGCGGATCAAGAGACAAGGCCACTCACATTATTTCTCGGACCCCAGAGAACTTCAGAAATCATTGAAGGAATGGTCTAAAGAAAACTGGAGTAGTCCAAAGGGCCATGAGGATGGGCAGGAGAGGGCCTAGCAACTTGACGAGAAAGATGAATAATGCTACGGCTGTTACGGTTCTTGCTCCTCCTTGCAACAGGGAACCCCTGGTGGGGGATCACGTAGCGCTTGTTGGTCACAGGTATCAAGTGCTATCCCACACATCTCATAGGCACTGAGGGGTCATCGCTGGAACTGTGAAGTCGGAACTTGGTGAGACCATTCCTTTTTCTTTTTTGTCCCCCTGTAGCTATGTACTGCGGGTCACGGGGGCCTGACTTTTGCTGTAATGTGACATGTTTTACGAGAAAAGGGGTGCTGTCTGCAGTGACGTGTGGGGGTGGGATCTTGGGATGTAGCCCATTGGACACTTTTACAGTACTAGTGGCAGACTCATGTTATAAGACACTGGATGGGTGGTGGTGCAGGGGCTGCTTCGTACAGTACAATGATGGAGCATGGCCACTCATTTTTTCTGGTAACCTCCGCCCTTGTGCTATTAGCCACTTTGGCCCCTAGGAGGGCGAATTCTGGGATTGTTACAGGGTACTATGGGGAGGCGGGGGAGGGTGGAAAGGGGCTGTCTGGCCAGGTTGGGGGTGGTCAGCTGTGGGAGGGGGGGGATGCGTGTTCAGGGGAGAGTTTTTGTTCTGGAAGAGGGGGGTTAAGAGTTACGCCAAGCACTGTATTGCCCATTTCTACTTATTACAGACCTCTGATGAACACTACGACTCAGTTGAGAAATGTATGCAGGTCTGCGAGAACTCCGGCTACTGTCTCTTGTATTTTGACGTTGGGATGGCTGATACACCCGCGCTGAACTCAATAGGGGACTCGGAGTCGCTGAGAGCATTGACGTGGAATGTGAGGGGACTTAATGACTGCCGTAAGCTCAGAAAGGTGCTGAATTACCTATATAGGCACCACATAGACCTTGCACTGCTTCAGGAATCCCACCTCCCTCTTAATAGTAGGATGTTCACAGCTAAGGGGTTGCATGGCCAAAGTGTTGCAGCGGGGTTCACCACACACTCCAGAGGGGTGGTCACCTGGATCAATCCGAGGTCTACACTAAAATTAACCTTGATTGAAGCAGACCCGGACGGCCGCTACGTAATAGCCAGGTGTTCAGGTAAGGGACACGACCTCATAGTAGTCAATGTATACGGCCCAATCTACGACAACCCCGACTTTTATGATGCTCTAGCTGTGCACTGCAGGAATCATGTGGGCTCTAAAATGCTGTGGGGGGGCGATTTCAACTTTGTATTTGATCCAGAGCTGGATAGGTCGTCCGGCCAGGCCCGCCGACCGGCTGCCGCGGCTCAGCTCATGCAGGTGGAACTGATTAAGCTAGATCTTATTGATGTATGGAGATACAGACACCCCGAAAAAGGCGGCTACACACACTTATCAGCCTTTCATGATGTTCACACACGAATAGACTACTGGCTGGCATCCCAGCAGCTGCTACACAGCGTCCAGGGGTGCGCGACATTGCCACGTACGCTCTCGGACCACTGCCCCTTGCTTCTTGTGTTGGCGTCCCCGGTGAAGAGAGTCCCCCCCTTCACATGGCGATTTCCCCCCTACTCCTTACTGGATGATGCCTTTAGAGGGGAACTGGCGGAACACCCAGATAATTTCTTTGAGACAAACCTGGGATCTGTTGACAGCTTTCACACGATCTGGGACACTTTCAAGGCATACATCAGGGGGGTGGTGATGGCCAAACACTTGAGCGTACTGAAGTCCATACGACAGAGACTGAAACACCTAGAGACCCAACCGTCCGACCTCGAGGGGCGTCTGCGTTACGACCCAGTGGCCTCTACAACAACACAAATTCAAACGCTGATTGCAGAATATAACGAGGAGGCGGATAGGGAAGTCCAACACATGGGTAAATATGCCACGGCCCGAACATACGGGGAGGGAGAGAGGCCCAGCTCACTGTTGGCACGTATGCTTCGTAAGGATAGGCGACCTTTGGTTATAGATACACTGGTGTCGGCTGAGGGGGTGGTGCTTTCGGAAGAGTCGGAGATACTCAGAGAGTTTAAAGACTACTATACTGGTCTCTACAAGTCTAGGTCCTTGCAGGTGGATGCGGAAATTGATGATTATCTTAGCTACATTAAAATGCCGTTCTTGTCCAACTCCCAGCGGGAATTTCTGATGACGCCCATACAGAAGGAGGAGATATTAGAAGCACAGGAGGGAATGAGATCTGGGAGTGCTCCGGGGGTGGATGGACTGACGGTAGGCTTTTATAAGGCCTTTAAGGACCAGTTGATACCCCATCTGCTGACACTCTTTGGTGACATTTGCGAGGAGGGCAGTATGCCCGTCTCCATGAGGGAGGCATTGCTCGTTACTATATTAAACCCTGGGAAGCCTCCTGATTCCTGCGGCTCCTACAGGCCACTCTCCCTAATCAATGTAGATGCCAAACTATATGCCAAGGTACTAGCTACCCGCCTAGCGCTGCTTGCTCCGGAGCTGGTCGCCCCGGAGCAGGCAGGATTCATCCCTGATAGGAAACTTACGTACAATATTCGCACGGTGCTAGGCACTATACAACATGTTCGCCAAGAAAACACTGCTTTGGCCATCTTCCTCGACATGGAAAAGGCCTTCGACTCTGTGGAATGGCCCTTCCTTGTGAGAGTCCTGCGGAAGTTTGGATTGGGGGAACCCTTCCTACAAATGTTGGGGGCATTGTACTATAAACCTATGGCGCGATTGAGGATAGGAGACAGAGTCACGGATGCCTTTGAAATTGGCAGGGGCACTAGGCAGGGCTGCCCGCTCTCGCCGCTCCTATATGCGCTGGTCGCGGAACCACTAGCGTGTGCGATCAGGGAATACCACAGCCTGAGGGGTATCAGTTTCCCAACATACAAAATAGGTATATCTACTTACGCGGACGATACCCTTTTATACATCCGTGACCCGGAGGTTAACCTCTCGCCAGTGCTGAGAGAGGTGGTGCGGTTCGGTGCCCTTTCCGGACTGCAAGTCAACTGGACCAAGTCCGTTGCGTTCCCATTAACCCCAGTGACACAACCATTCGAGATGGAATTTCCATTGCAATGGACCACAGACCCAGTGCGATACTTAGGGATACGACTGCACACAGATCCGGACGTCCTTGTGCAGGAGAATTATCGGGTGGCATTCACCAAGTTAGTAGACGATGTGGAGATATGGTGTAAACTCCCGTTATCTTTAATGGGAAGGATTGCCCTCATGAAGATGGTGGTTTTACCCCGCTTCCTGTTCCTCTTTAACAATATCCCTGTGGTTCTATCCAAGGCTTTCTTTAAACAACTGACTCAGGTTCTCATAAGATTAGCCTGGGGAGGCAAACAACCCAGAGTCCAGTGGAAGGTACTGACGCTCCCTTATGAAATGGGGGGCTTGGGTGCCCCGGATATGGAACGATACTATAGGGTCGCGCAGGCTGCGCACCTCCATACCTGGATACATGGGAATCAGAATATTCCCCATGTTATTCTAGAACGACTATTCGCTCACCCTTCCCCTCTGCCGGCTACTGTGTGCAACCCGACTGACCGAAGCGTTGGTAAACTGGACTCGATTAAGTCCACCAATCACGCCTGGTGCTCTTTGATACAGGCATGTGATTGTAACCTGCTCTACTCCCCATTGATGCAGACAGATTGGGCGGTGTGGCTGGCCCCACTACGAGAGAAGGGAGTTGTGAAAGTGTTGCGAGACTTAGGAATTACGAAGATGGGGGATCTATTCATGGACGGGGCAGTTAAAACTTGGGCGCAATTACTTCCCACGCGGACAGTGTCCTCTCTTTTCAGCGCTTTCAGTTCCACAGGGTTCGAAGCGCGTTGATGGAGCTACTAGTCCCAGAGCTAACTGAACCGCCTGAAATCCCGGAGTTCACTTATGTGATTAAAACGGCGCAGTCCCGAAAATTGGTCACTAATCTTACTAAATTAGGGGTTTCTCATAAACAAATCCAACACTCTAAGACTAGGACGGAATGGCAGCGCGATCTGCAACTGCAGATAGACGACGAAATGTGGAAATATTGCTGCACAAGCACCAGGACACTGTCTTTGAATGGAAGGCACAGATTGGTCCATTTTAAGTACATACAGCGCGTTTACTATACACCAGAGAGATTGCATAGGTACTGACTTAGGCAGACTGCGGAGTGTGAACGGTGCCATGAGCCAGTAGCTGACTTTATACATATGGCGGGGAACTGCCCAGGGGTTGCAAAATTCTGGACGGAGGTGTTCTCGGAACTGAGCCAGATATTGGACTCAGAAATCCAGATGGACCCGGCACTGGCACTGCTGGGATACTCCAAGAAACTCCCGGTGGCACTACGTCGCTTGGCAGATATGGCATTACTAATTGCTAGGCGTGTAGTGGCTATTTGCTGGATGAGGGGCCCGCTCCCTACGAAGAAAAGATGGGCCAGGGACTTGCTATACTGCTGTACACAATCGGAAACATATAACAAATTACTCCCACCCACGTCCCGACCCAAGAACTTCTGGAGTCTATACCGTACATATTTGGGTGCTGGGGAAAGGGAGGAGGTTGAACGGGATGAAGCAGATCGGACCGATGCGAATGACATGCTAGTACCACTTGAGGGTTTTGCCGAATTGGACCCACTGGGGTAGGGGAGGGGAGCACGGGGTAAGGTGGACCTGTGAGATCAAGATATTGTCCCAAAGGGGGATCAGGGGTAGGGAACACCACACAACCTAACAATGCTGGCAGGAGACACGCCTGGGTTGTGGTCTTTGGAGGTGGTATATCGTGGGCGACGGGGTCTGACTACTGGGGATGGTCTGGGCTAGTCTCTTGTGGATAGGGGTGGGGGGTGGATATCAGACTATTCCCGGGTGCTTAAATCAGGAGGGGCAACTGCTGGCGAGTTGGGGGTGGGGGGGATTGTTGGGGTAGGAGTTAAGGCTTGGCACAGTGAGGAGACATCATTGCTAGTCTATAACGATCTGAGCTGGGGGAGTAGCTGGTCCAATCTGGGAGCGGGTGTAGGCGAGGGGCTTGTTAGAAGTTAGGAGCGCTGGAGTTCTAATGTACTGTTGGTATGTCACAGCGTCATACACTTGTTGAACGCCGCCGGGCCCCCGGGATGCCGGCTGAAAGGCTGTGTTAACGTTCCTTATGCGCTGGACCTTTTTGCCTATGCTTCGCTGCCGGCCCCAGGGTTGTAGGCTGCACGCTGTGTTAAACATGTTTTTCAGGAAATAAAAGTTTATAACTTAAAAATAAAAAAGAACTTCATTCAAAATACAAATTGTTAAAGACACTGAGAAGAAATAAACATTTACCTGTAAATTCTCAGTTTAGACTATTAATGATCTGAAGACACTTGGGTGTTAGGGGTGGTGTAATGGTTGCTGGCCTATCGAAGGATCTGTGGTTCTATCAAAGAGCCAGGTCTTGTCTTGAGGTCCTTCCTAAATTGAAGTAGTGACTGTGATTGCCTGAGGTGGAGAGGGAGGGTGTTACAGGTTTTTGCTGCAAGGTTGGAGAAGGATCTTCCTCCGGCTTTGGTTTTGCGGATCTGTGGGACGGTAGCCAGGTGGAGCAGGAGTCTTTGGTGGGTTTGTGAAATGCAAAGCGCAGGTTGAGGTATGCAGGTCCCACGCCGTGTAGGGCTTTATAGGCGTGTGTGAGGAGCTGGAGGGTGATTCTTTTGTTGACTGTGAGCCAGTAGAGGTCTCTCAGGTGGCTGATGATGTGGCTAAAGCGGGGGATGTTGAGGACGAGTCTAGCAGAGACATTCTGAATGATCTGCAGTTTTATTAGGAGTTTCTGGGTGATGCCAGCGTACAGTGTTTTGCTGTAGTCAACTCTGCCGCTGATGAGTGCATGGGTGACCATCTTTCTGAACTTGGTGGGATCCACTTGAAAATATTTCGGAGCAGGTTTAACGTGTGGAAGCAGGATAATAAGAAGGCGTTGATCTGGCAGTTCATGGTGAGTGAGGAGTCCAGGATGATGCTGATGTTTTGTGTGTAGTCGGTAGGTTGAGGGGGGAGGGGGTTCCAATTGCTCTGGGCCACCAGCAGTCATCCCAGACGGAGGGGGTGGAGCCCACGATGAGGACTTTGGTCTTCTCCGAGTTGAGCTTGAGGCAGCTGTTCTTCATACAGGCGGCGACAGCCTTCATCCTGTCGTGGAAGTTGCCCTTGGCAACTGTTGGTTAGTTGGTGAGGGAGATAATCAGCTGGGTATTGTCAGCATGGCAAATGTTGAGTCAGTGGTACTGACTGATGGCTGCGAGCAGGGCCATGTACATGTTTAAGAGAGTGGCCCTCCGCAGCTGATCTTTGTGGGTTCTGAGTGGAACTGTGGTAGTCTTAGACACTGTGTTTGGCCAGTGAGGAAGGAGCGGATCCATTCTAGGGCTCTGTTGTGGATGCTGGTGTTGTGGAGTCTTGTGCATAGGGTGTGGTGAGAGACGGTTAGAAGGTGGCAGAGCTGTCCAGGAGGATGAGGAGTGCAGTTTCGCCTTGGTCAAGTACGGAGCAGACGTCGTCTGTGGCAGTGAGGAGGGTGGTCTCGGTGTCGTCGTTGCTTCAGAAGCCAGCTTGGGAGTGGCCCAGGATGTGGTTTGCTTGATGGCCTTCTCAATGACCTTGGCTGGGAAGGGGAGAAGAGATATGGGTCTGAAGTTCTTGAGGTCCGTCAGGTCGCCAGAGGATTTCTTCAGCAAGGGGTTCATCTCTGCATGTTTCCAGTCTTCCGGGGAAGTGATGGAGCAGCTGACGGTGCAGCAGAGTTTGGGGGCAATGGTGGTGGTGTTGAAGATGTTGTGCAGGCAGGGGTCTGAGGGTGTGCCGGACTGAATGCTCTTCATAATCTTGAAGGTGTTGTGAGCCGCAAGGAGTTCCGCTGAATAGGGTCTGTTGGGGTTCGGTGTCATAGGGTGCGGTGTCATAGGGTGCAGTGGGAGGGTCTTTGGTATCGATGCGGTCGAATATCTCCTTAATCTTGCGGTGGAAGTCGGTGGCGATGTTGTTGCAGAGGTCGTGGGATGGTGGGATGTCTGCTGTCTCTGTGCTGGGTCTGGCAAAATCTTTAATAACAGCAAAAAGTTCTTTACTATAGAGTGCATTGGCCCGTTCTTGTAGGGCACTTTCTTCGTTGTTCTGAGGTGGTGGTGGTGTGCGGTATTAGCGGTCTTCAAGTGGTCCTCCGGGGTCTTGCTGCTCCTCAATCTCTTCTGGAGCAGTCTACATGTGTGTCTGGACTCATGGAGGGCGGGAGGGAACCAGCTGGCGTTCTTGGAGTGTCGCTTGCTTGGGGCTTACTTCAGGGGAGCCATAAAGTCTACGCAGTCAGAGATCCAACAGTGGAGGTTGCATGCTGATGTATTAGCGCCCGTGGATGTGGGTGGAACGGTTTTGTGGAGGAAGGTGGTGAGCTATTCTTTGATGACCTTGTTCCAACTTCTACAAGGGTAGTGGTGGGCGTGGTGTTGTACGGTGAATTTGGTCAAGGAGAAGTACGGTGAATTTGGTCAAGGAGAAGTGGACGCTGCGGTGGTCAGCTCACAGGAGCTCGGTGGTGTGACTGAATATGATGTTGCTGGTGGAGAAGACTGGGTCGGGCATGTGCACTGCTGAGTGGGTTGGGGAAGTGGCCCGTTGCTTGAGTCAGACAGTGATGAGGTTCTCCAGCAGAGACAAGGTTGTTTTTGTCATTGGAGATGTCAAGGTGAAAGTTGAGGTCGCTGAGGAGGATGCAGTCCGTGAAGGAGAGAGCGTGTGATGTGATGTAGTGGATGATGGAATCGCTCAAGGGTGGTGGGTCGGGTCTGTAGATGAGGGTGCCACAGAGGGCGGTGTTCGGGTTGGTCTGGACTTGGAAGTGGAGGTGCTACACATTGGATGAGTGGTCGTCTGTGTGGGTGGTGTGGCGGTGTACGATGGCGATGCCTCCCACTGGTCTGTTGATGTGATCCTTGTGAATGATCTTGTAGCTGTCCAGGATGGCGTGGGCTGTCCCAGCGAAAATGGAGTTCATGCAGGTTTCCGTGAGGAAGGTGATGTCTGGGTTGACACGGTCAAGCAGGTCCCAGATCTCCACGCTTGTTTGAGGAGGTAACGTGTGTTGAGCAGGATACAGTTGAGACAGTCGCTTCAGGTGCTTGTCGATCGTGTGGTGGGTGGGGCTGGTGTGCAGTGGCCTGCGAAGGTGCAGCTGCAATTCTGGCAGGAAAAAGAGCCCTGGTTGTCCTTCAGCAATGCCTGGTGGCAGGCGGTATGGCGTCCGGTGGTGAGGGCGTGGAGGTTTCTGGATCTGTGGATGGCCCGAGAACCAAGGTCTGTGGCAATGGTCGCAGTCCAGGCGCGGACGGCGTAGACTGGCTTGACTTTGGCATGCCTTTGGCACGGCCACCATAAATAGTGTGAGAAGGGAGGCTAGACAGCTGGGAGGCAGGAAAGCAGGAAGCGGTACTGGAGGGGGACAGGTCCGCCGGGGGCGAGCAGCGGCAGGGACACAGTGGGAAAAGGGGCAAAAAGAGGAAAAAAGCAAGAGAGGAGAAAAGTGAAAAAAAGCAACAAAAAAAGTAAAGAAAATTGAAGGAGGGGAAAAAGGGATCAGAGGGCAGAGCATCGGTAGAGCAGATAAGCTCCCAACTGGACCACCAGGGATGAGGCGCAGGCGGGTGCCTGTGGGTGGTGGAGAGCCTCTAACTTGGACCAGCAAGGGACAAGGGCAGCAGCTACCTAGACGGAGTTGTGCTGAAAGGGAAGCAGTTCGATGACAAGTGACATTTGATGGAAAGAGTAAACTGAGGCCTACTGCATCAAATATATATCTAGAGACTGCAATTAAAGACTTCATATTGCAAGACTGTGGTTTAAATGATACAGAACTACCTCCAGTGTCAACAATAATCTCTGGTAGCAGTTTATCACTTTTTCGTAGATGGCACCACCAAAACAACTTCTCATATTTTATAAACAGTGACTCAACTTTCGAGATCATATGCCTCATTGAATCAATGCTTGAAGGATACACCCTTTTTTTGAAGAATAGGTCACTATGATTGCCCTCTACACAACAACACTATCTCTAACAGTCTGTATTTAGTAAAGTCTTTTGGATATATGTAAAGAATCTTATGCAAGCCTCAGAAGTTTCACAAAAGCAAACTGTGGTGGTCAACGCTAAAAGAGTATGTTCTTCAGCACCTAAAAATATAAAAAAGAGAAAGAAAGACTTTTCTGTAACTGTTCATTTAACATCCTGCTACTGGCACAATGGGCCAGTTGGAAAGCTTCCTCAAGTTCACAAAGTGCGCTCCAATCAGGAAAACAAACGGTCTATGTAAAAAGATGAAGACTATTTCATGATCACGTACTGAATGGATGATTTATGAAAAGTTTGTGAAACAATACAAAAATCAATGATCCTGAAAAGTATAACATCACCCAAGATATCCTGCCACCAAATTAATAAGAATAGGGATAACTAAGGATAAGGGTCCCACCATAACAGGCCCAAAGTGGTTTAACCACTGAGACACAATTAGTACCCTTCAATTAACTTACCTTAAAAGTGGACAAAACATGGCTAGAATAACTACTTAATGCTGCATTAGAATAGAGACATGGCTGAAAATTCCCCATTTTCTACGATGCTTGAAAAAGTGGTCCAAGAGCAACCTTTGCATCTACAGGCTACCATATTTCAATCCAAGATAGTATTAGGTACAAAGGGATCAATCAATTAACTCTGTTGGTTAAGTATATAATGGGGCATCTTTAAAGAGGATTAGAGGTTGCACATAGCAAAACATATCATACAATCCAACTTCACTTACCCACACTGATTACGAATGCTGATTACAAAACATCACCTCGACTATAGGCAATGAGAAGTTACAGAACTATGCAGAAAGGGAGATCAAATTTTAGAAGAGTAATCTGAGGAAGTAACAAGAATTATACTGTGCAAATGTTAGCAAAAAAAATGGCTGAAATGCAGTCAGTAAGCTATACTAAAACTATATTGGACCAACAAATGGGCATTCACATGCCAGTTAAGGCTAGGAACACACTAAAGCACTGTAGATACAGATGAAGGACCCATAATATATTGAATTATTAGGCGAACATCATAACCCCCCTTTCTTTCATCAGAGACTTCAAAGTCTCAAATCAGAAACCTGTCACGATCAGGTGTGAGAAAGTGCCATCTTTCTTGCATTGGTATGCCCCCACTTTTTGCTGAACTGCTGATGTGCTTTGACTGAGTGTGCCCTGGGCTCCTGCCAATCAGGTGCCCAGGGCCTGTGTTCCTTCCCTAAAGCGGTGTTGAAACAAAACCCAATTGACCTCTCTGGCCACCTCTCAGCCCCTAGTAAATGGTACCCTAGGTACCCAGGGCATGGTGACCAAAGAAGACCCCTAAGGGCTGCAGCACTTATTGTGCTACCCTTAGGGACCCTGTACCCTGACACCCACACACTGCCTATCAGGCTGAGTGTCTAAGTACAGAACTAAACAGAGTCGACATGGCACACATCACTGTGTGCCATGTCCTCAATCCCACTGCCCTGGCATACATAAGTCACCCCTCTAGCTGGGTGCCCTATGCCAGTGGTGTGGGCACAGGTGCATGAGCCCTGTGCCCCTACAGTACCCAGGGCCATTCCTGGGCACTGTAAGTGCAGTGCTGCCATTTAACAGTATATGGTGCTGGGAGGTCGTCATTACGAACTCCACAGAACCATGATGGCTTCACTGGAGACTGAGAAGTTTGTTATCAAACTGCTCAGCTCATTAAACCCGCTCTGATGCCAGTGTGAGGTTTAATGTAAGATGCACCAGAGGGCATTTTAGAAATGCCCCCTGGAACCTAACCTACAATCCACGTCTGGACTGAGAGGCTGCCTAGGCTGCCACACAGCAGACATGTTGCTGGACCCCTGGGTGGAGAGCCCCCCGCTCTCCTGGGCCTGCAAGAATGCACATCCTGGGCGAGGTGCTATGTCTCCACCCCAGGATGGGCAGGGGGAAGCTTCAAAGGCCTGCCGCCTCTGTGAGCTTCTCCAGACCATTTGCTGTACCCAGCAACTGGCCCCCAACAGTTCTGACCCCCACTCTGGCGGGAAGACTGGCGGGAAACCCTACGGCAGGAAGTGGGTGTGCCAGCCTATGCCAAACCCACCCCTCAGGTGGGAGAGGCGAGGTGAAGCACGACCCCGGCTCCAGCCATCTTGAAGATGGGGAGCCCTGCCCAATCACAGCTGGATCCTGCCCCCCTCCCACAGGAGAGGAGCAGAATAGGGGGTGTACCCACCCCAGGACAAGGACCTATTGGTCCCTGCCCTTTCCCTACCTGTAACGCCCCTAAATACAGTATTTAGGGGCTCCCTGAACCTTCCTTCGTTAGATCCAGTTTTGAAAAATAAGAAGAAGAACAAGAAGAAAGACGACCTGCCGTGCAGCTGCTAACAAAAGGACAACGACAACTGACTTGGCCCCAGCCCTACCGGCCTGTTGAGCCTTGAACCTGCTCCTGCTTAACCCCGGCGTCTCCTGCGGGCAGCAACCTCGAGAACCCCGGAGGACCTGCCAGCCTTGACCCTCTTAGAGACTGGGACTCCCATTAGCAGAGGCTCTGCTCCAAAAGCAACACCCCTGGTGCCAGCCAGGAACCGCGAATCGAGCCCACTCTGCACCCGCCGAGCCCAGCCCATGCCAGAGTGAACCAAGACCACGAGGACGTCCCCCCCGGTGACTGGGACCCGAAGTCCAGTGCCCAAAGAGCCTCCTCGACAAACCAGACGACGCCTGCAACCTCAGAACCAGAGACCCCCCCCCCCCCCCCAACCGCGACCAGCCGAGGGTAAGATTACCCGACAGCAAAAGACACCCCTGCACCCGGCTCCCTGCAGCCCCCTGTGCCTTCCATTGGGGTACCTACCTCTTCTCCAAGATCCTAACTTACCTCTTGAAGTGGTGGTCGCACCTGAAGAATCACCGTCCCCGAGTCTGCAGCCTTGTTCCCTTTTTACCTTTTCCTTTGAATAACATTGGGTGCCCGACGGCTCAAAAGCCCCCTGCACCCAGCCGCCCGAGTGCCGCTGGAAGTACAACTACTACCCAGCTCTACTTCCCCACTTGCCCTGAGTAAGTGACTAGGAGCTCCACTCCCAAAGCTGTGTGACCTGCTTGCTTGCAGCCACCAACCGAAGGCCCCCTCCCCCTCCATTGGATAACATTGGGCTTAACTACCTCTGCACCCGACTGCCCCTGTGCCGCTGAGGGTGTACCAACTGCACCTACCTGACCCTGGGGGACCCCTGAGTCTATGCCCAGAACTTTAACTTCACCAGTCGAGTACTCACCTGGAAACCGATAACTCACTTTCATGCCATAGGACAACATTGACTGGTTTGACTTGAGTGTTAAGTTTTGAAACTCTAAAATATTCCCATAAAATCAGCCGAATATCGAATTCCGAAGTACTCACCTGTGATCAGGAGCGAAGCCAGAACTGTACCTTGTAGCCCAGTACTGAACCACAAAAGTAATCCTAACCGGGTTTACTACTAACCTGTATTTTCTCCATAGGAATCCATTGTCTGATTTTCTGTGAAATTTGTTCCAAGTGTCTACTTTTGAAAACTTGAAATATTCCTTAAAAATCGAACCAACGGAGGAGGAGCTTATCGCGCACCCAAGATGGTCGCGTGAGCTCAGAGCTCCCGGACCTTCGCCACCTCCATCGACTATCCTGCATCTAATCCTGATTTGGACGACGGGCTTCTGTGGTCGTGAACCTGCTGATCATTTATCTGTTGGCGGATTTCGCTTTGGTCTCCGGGAACCTAAGATATGGCTTTTTGAATATTTGCGGCCTGCTCCATGGCACTGCCCCGGGCTTGCCTACTCTGCCAGCCAGGTAGTAATTGAATAACAACGGCCTGCGTTAACCTCCCCTGCCCGGTCTTCTACTTTCGGTTTCGATTTTGATGATCCTACGTCATTGACCTTGCCTTGGTCGCCCGGGTTGCTTGCTTCACTCATTTATTCGCAACATCGCTTGGAGATCTGGACTTTCTTGCTCTTTGCCTAGTGACTGGTCCTCACTTTATTCCTTGAGCTTCTGCGGGCACATCGAGTGTAGCCATTTTCACTAGGTCTCAGTCTACCCTCCGGGGCACACGACCTAAGATGGCCACCAAGCCTGAAGCGGAGAGGCACAAGACCAGACCGGCAGCTCGAGGAGGTTCTGTCCAATCCAACGTCATGGACCGATATACCCTCACTAAGAGCTCTCCGAGCGGAATGGCTAAACCCCCGGCTGGCATTGAGGACGAATCCCTGCTGGGTGATGACCCGTCGTTGAAAGACGTCATGTGCGCCATTGCTGGGATGAAGGCCGCGATGGGACAACAGTATGAGGCCCTAACCCACAAGCTGGACACTGTTGCCATAGATGTCAATCTAATCAGGGCGGATCTTGCAAAAACCAACGAAAAGGTCAAGTCTCTCGACCTGAAGACTACTAGTCTCATCGCCGACGTCTCTGACCTACAGACGGAGGTCGGTAATCTGAGATCCGCCCGTGACTATCTCTCTCGTCGCTTGGACGATTTTGAGTTCCGAGCACGACGGAACAACGTCCGACTGGTCGGTGTCCCGGAGAAGACGGAATCGTCAGCTGTGGACCTACTGGTGGAGGACCTTGTCCTAAATCATTTAGCGCCCAAGGGCCTGAGCAAGTTCTTTGCAGTAGAACGGGCCCACCATGTCCCGGGTGGCCCGCCCAAGCTGGGTGCCTCTCCGCGCCCCATCATTGCGCGGATTTTCAACTTTCGTGACAGGGATGTGATACTGCAGGCTTCCCGCACATCAGGCCCCACGGAATATGAGAACGCTGCGGTCAGCTTTTATCCGGACTTCACCCAACAAGTCCAGAAGCAGCGGCTAGGATTTCAAGGAGTGAAGAAGAGACTGAGAGACAGGGAAATGAAATATGCCATGCTTTTCCCGGCTCGATTGCGTATCGTCCACAATGATAGAACATTTTTCTTTGACCATCCTGAAGCGGCTAATGACTGGTTGGACTCGCTACCTACGGGACGAGGGCGGTTTGAACAATCGGAACCTTCCGGTGGAGCGGAGGGCGGCCCGACGGAGCAGGAATAGGGAGCGACATCGGCTCCCGGACCAACGTTTTGACTTTCGGCAATGGTTCGATGCTATACTGATAATGATTGCTACTCCATTGTCTTACTGGGGAGTGGGTGAGGGGCGGGTGAGACTTCCTCCTCTGGGGTTCTTTTCGTAGATTAGTTGTATGTTAGGGCGACAGGCACGCTGCGAGTTGGGGTGGCTTTTGAGTCTAACGCAGGGGTGCGGGGTGGGGGGTATGATGTTGTTTTGGGGGGTTGGGAAGTTCAGGGATGTGTTTCTTTGTTTTTTTCAAGGCATAATGCTGATGATCTTCTGTGTTGTGGTGTCGCGGCTGGCGTGGGGGGAGACTTGGGGTGGACTCTGGGATGGGGGGTAAGGGACTACGGATACTGTGTTGGAACGTCAATGGTCTGGGAGACAGAATTAAACGGGGAGTGGTCTTGCAGTTACTGAGACGCTTGTCCCCTGATGTGGTTTTGCTTCAGGAGACGCACTTGCTGGGTAATACGTGCCACGCCATGAATAGGCGTGGCTATCGTCTCATTGCACACTCAGGTTTCACTTCTGGCTCCAGAGGGGTGGGCATTCTAATCCGGACCTCCCTCCCCCTCGCTGTTGACGACATTATACTTGATGATAGAGGGCGGTACGCCGCCATTGTGGGGCGTTGGGAGGGTAGGGTGGTTACACTATTTTCTGTTTACATACCCCCAGGTCTTCAAACTACGACCTATGCGGATTTGGGAAGAGTGATTCTGGGAGTCCCCGAGGGTTTGCTTGTGGTCGGGGGAGACTTTAATTCAGTAGTATCTGGGATGTGTGATCGTTACCCTCCCCGAGTTCTCGCTAATTTCCAATCCTGGCTTGGGGACTTCATGGAGGCGCTGGGGCTGACCGATTGTTGGCGATTACATCATCCTGGGCAACAACAGTATACCTTCCACTCTGGGGCCCACGGCAGCCTTTCGAGATTGGATTATGTTTTGATGCCCTCCTCCCAGACTTCCCGTATAGGGGAGGTGAAACATCTTGCCAGGGGTATTTCGGATCATTCCCCACTGTGGTTGGTTGTGAACGCACATGGGGGATCGGAGGGTCGAGTGGCCCCGATCAACCCATGGTACCTCCGTGATCCCAAGATTAGAGCGGAACTACTTAAGGCAATTGATCACTACTTTGCCGAAAATGTGGGGTCAGTATCCTCTTCTGTCTCCTTGTGGGAGGCGTACAAAACTGTAATTCGGGGGCAGGCCCTCTCGTCGATTGGCACTGTTAAGAGATGTAGACGAGAGGAGGTTGTTCGTCTTGAGACTGAAATTACCGTTCTTGAGGGAGAGTTGGATGCTGGAGTCTCCCCTGAGAGGCTTCATCTGTTGGACCTAAAACAACATGAGTACAGAGCTCTGGTGACTGATGCAGCGAAGGAGATGAGTCGTGAACAGCAGGGACGTCTGTATGATGTGGGAGATAAGGCTGGGAAGTTGCTTGCTTGGTTGGATAGGAGAGAATGCGCGAGTCGAGTGGTTCCTGTTATAGTTAACGCGAATGGTGAAAGTATCACGGACCCTGCTGGGATTGTTGAGAGGTTCGCCGATTATTTCCGGGTAGTGTACTCCCCTGTGTCCGATAGACCGGAGCAGGACTCCCACATGCTTTTACGCGATATCTCGCTACCATGTTTGTCTGAATCTGAGCGGGACCTGCTGGAGGCTCCGCCTACGGCGGATGAAGTTGCGACCGCTATCCGTTCGATTCGCTCCGGGAAGGCCTCGGGCCCTAATGGACTCCCTATAGAACTCTACAAGCTTCGTCCGGATGTACTGGCACCGTATATGCGATCTATGTTTCTGGAATCACTGGCGGAAGGGTTTCTTCCTCCTGACCAGAGATTGGCTTCCATAGTGGTTATACATAAAGAGGGTAAGCCACGTGACCGCTGCGAATCGTACAGGCCTATTTCCCTAATAAATGCTGAACCCAAGATCCTGGCCAAAGTTCTTGCTAATCGTCTGGTGGCTGTTATAGGCGATCTGGTTCATCCGGACCAGTCCGGATTTATACCACATCGCAATACGGCACTTAATCTTCGGCGCTTGCATGGAGTCCTCGCGCGAGCCGGGACATTGAGAGAGTCGGCCATCTTGGCGTCTTTGGACGCCACCATGGCGTTTGACACGATTGAATGGCCCTATCATTGGGCGGTCCTCTCCAAATTCGGGTTTGGGCCCACCTTTATCCGTTGGGTTTGATTGCTTTATGCTGATCCCTTAGCCCAGGTAGTGGTGAATGGACGTGTCTCGGCCTCCTTTGTTCTCGGTAGAGGTACGCGCCAGGGCTGTCCTCTGTCCCCACTCTTGTTTGCCCTTGCTTTAGAGCCACTGGCGGCTTGGCTGCGATGGGAACCATCCATGAAGGGTATTCGATGGTCTCCGGACTTTGAAGACCGTGTATCTCTGTATGCAGATGACATCCTTTTGTACCTCACATCGTCCCGACAGTCGTTAATCGTCCTTTTTGAAGTTTTGACTTCTTTCCGTAAAAATTCCGGCTTAGTTATAAATTGGTCTAAATCTTGCGTTTATGTTCTCTCCGGTGATACTCCCCTCCTGCCCCGTGATTGTCCTATTCCGGTGGTACTAGATGGTTTCAAATATCTGGGAATCTTTGTCACCTTGGACCCCACACTTCGGTATGAGCGCAATCTGCTGCCCCCTCTCAGACGCCTTCGGGCGGCTGTCGGGACTTGGAGCAAGCTCCCCCTTTCTCCCTTGGGACGAGCTGCGTTGTTTAAGATGATGTCGCTCCCCCGATTCCTTTATGCGCTTCAAAACACGCTTGATGTAGTGCCAGCGGAATATTTTCGTGAGATTGAGAGTCTACAGCGGCAATTGTTATGGGGGGGCCGTCCTCGCATCGCCCTCTCGAAGCTTACACTCCCTTGGTACGATGGCCGCATCGCTCTCCCGGACATTCGTCGCTATTATTGGGCCTCTCAATTGGGGGCCATCAACCATGGCACCTACACTCCCCCACTAAACCCGGCTTTTGCGATGGACAGATGGTTGTTACCCGGTGGGGACTACAATAGGGCTCTATATGCGAAATCAGCTGGTGACACTCTTACGGGCCCCACCAAAACAGCAGTGCAGGTGTGGCGTAGAGCTACGGCAGCCACGGGATGGGCCGATAGGCCGACCCGGGCTACCCCACTATATGCTTCGGATAAACTGGGCTCCCTTTGGCAATCGAAGGGATTTGATCGGTGGGACATGATCGGGATCAGTAGGGTAGATGACGTATGGATCAAGGGCAGGGTCAAGACGTTTGAGGAATTGAAAGTTGAGTATGGGCTGAATGATAAGGAATTCTTCACATATGCGCAAGTCCGGCATGCGGTCTTGTCTGTTTTTCCACTAGGCTCGGACGTGCCGGAGGCATCCCCGCTCGAGGATCGGATTCTGGATGGTCAGGTTCCTGATAGCACGATCTCGCTAATTTATAAAAAGTTGATCAATACCAGGACTGATCTACTAGATAGTCTTCGAGGGTTGTGGACCGGAGATGGTCTGGAACTCGATGATGAGGACTGGCAGTCCGCTATTTCTTCCCCGAAGGAAGTAGCTATCCCGGCACGTCTTCGGTTCGTCCAACTGAAAATTCTGCATAGGGTGTATGTGACTGGCCCACGTCTGGTTCGCATGGGATTTTCGATGGATGGCTTGTGCAGGCGTGGATGCGGTATGGTGGCTACGTTCCTTCATATTATCTGGGAATGCCCTGCTGTGATACGTTATTGGAACCGCGTGCATGAAGTAATGAGTGAGGTCACGGGAGTGCGATTAATGCCTGAAGCGCGAAGATGCTTGTTGAATGTCTGGGAGCCGAATGACTACAATCGAGCGCAGCTCCGCTGGGCGACCTTGGGAAACATGGTGGCCAAGCGTGATATTGCCCAATTGTGGGGCGCTCAGAAGCCTCCGACACTTCTGGGATGGACACAAAACATGGATTGGTGCATGTTTCGAGAAAAAACTGTATATGTTTCCCGTGGCAAGCCAGGCAAGTGGGGGAAAGTGTGGACCCAATGGAACGCATATCGTGGAGATATATGTACTCCCCCAATGTCAGAATTTGATGCTGATTTGTCTTCCTCCCAGCCTGACGTTTCCTCCGCAGGAACATAGTTGTTTTGTATGTATTTTGGTCTCCTTCCCCCCCCTTCTCCCCCCCCCAATTATTGATTGCACTACTGCTTGATTCCTCTATGTACCCCCCCCACGGACCACGTGATGACACGTTTTAATGTACTGCCTTGTTTTGTATTGTTCTTTTGTTTTTCTTGTTTTAAAATCAATAAAAAGTTTTCAAAGAAAAAAAAAATCGAACCAACTACTGAAACGTAATTACTTACGCGTCTTAAGCAGAGATCCCAGTGCTGGACCTAGGAGCCCTTTGTACATGCAACACTGGTCCCATGCATACAAGCAATTTGAAAGAAATAAAATATAGACAGAGTCAATCTATATTTGGAATGACATGTCCAGCCGGACAGTGGTCTTTAGAGTTTACTCAATTTGTACTTCGTTATACCATAAGGAGTACCTTCCACAATTGGTGCTCCAATGCTAAAAACGTGATTACTGTGTGTTTTGAATGGTGCTCTGTTTAAGTATTCTGTATAATTGCATTTTATGACAGAAAAACGTGCTTTGCCTTAAAAAGCCCTTCTTTGCTCCCTACATCCACCCTCTGTACCTGTTCTGTAAGTGCTGGGCACAGGCTTGTGCTCCACACTGGCTGAATTGTGGAAGGTACTCCTTATGGTATAACGAAGTACAAATTGAGTAAACTCTAAAGACCACTGTCCGGCTGGACATGTCATTCCAAATATAGATTGACTCCGTCTATATTTTATTTCTTTCAAATTGCTTGTATGCATGGGACCAGTGTTGCATGTACAAAGTATGTTCCCCGAGGTCCCTGCTGACTGAATTGGGGTCCCTTGTTGTTGCTAAATTAACCTAGGAGCCCAGTACTGGATTACAAAAGTAACGAGAATGTACTTTACCTGTAACCTGAATTTTCTCCCATTGGATAACATTGCTAGATTTTCACTTAAAAGTTTCTAAGTGTGAACTTTTAAAATACCTTTATATTCCTTCAAACATCATTGCAATAACCAAAACGTTTTTACTAAACTGTTTTGAGCTTAGACCCCAGGACTGAATCTAGAATCCAGTCCTGGAATTACCAACGTAATTTACAAAGTAATCAACTGCATTTTTTGTAGAAAAAAACATTGAGCTCAAAATTAGATTGTGTTTAGAATTATGTTGCCTACTACAACCCCTGTACCTGTTGTGTTTACAAAGTTATTTCCTTTCTGCAAAGTAATTACTTGAGATCACTTCTTATTGAGAAAAGTATATTTTTGATACCTGTTGGTTCAAAAAAATAAAACAATTATATTGTTTGATATAAAACAATTGGCCTGGAGTTCAGTCCTTGAGTGTGTGAAACCTTTTGCTGACTGAGTGTGTACAACAAATGATTTACACTGTCCTCTGGTACTGCCTTACTGCTCGACCAAGCTACCACTTTTGAGATTAAGGTCAGCCCTGACTTTAACCTCCGTTATACCTCTGGGGTTGGTGGTCTCTATACACACTGTACCTTACTTTGGTCCAGTATATATAGAGCCACTTTCCCACATCAGGACATTGTTCCATTATGTCTCATACCTCCCTTACATATACCAGTGTTGGTGTCAGAAAGATAGGGGAAAAAAGTCTCCCCAATACACAGCTTGAGGTTCTCCTTCGGATGACAGAATAAATTAGGGTGGTTTTCGTGAAGTTCATGTCGCTTCCCTCAGCATTTTTTCTGTTCAAAGGTGAAAGCTGCCCACTCTCTTCCCAATCTGTTCACACTGCAGGTCTACAGTCAAACACCAAGTCAAATCAGATACGCCTGCATATAGCTGCACTAGTCATTTCTAGCTATATCACACTGTGGAAGTTTAGCAGCTAGACTCCAACTCTACAGTAAAATCTGCAGCATCATCCAATCTTAAGAGAAGAAATCAAACCATGGCAAGAACATAGGTATGCAGTTCCCAAAGGGGCGTGGAAGGGAAGACAGGAAGAGGAAGGAAGGGGAATAGGATGTAGGGTGTTCCTGGTCTAGAATGGGGTCTTTGAATGGGATAGCTCCAATAAGGAGAAAGGACCCTCACACACCCCAAAGGGTGTCATGCTTCATCATAGGGCAGCTCCTCAGTGGGCCGGTGCTGCAATGCCCAAAAGGCCACACAGGGGGGGCTGTCTGCCAGAGGTCTTCTCTGAAGTAGAAGTGGGAAACCAAAAGTGCAAGTTAAAAATGGCTAGGGGATTCCAAAAACCAATTTTATTTCCTGGATTTCTCTGCTAGCAATAAAACCAGACGTCTATCAAAGTTGTGACTGACAAGGAGAATTATACCTGCTGCAGTTCAGAGTGGTATGTGTAGGGTGGAGATGGTAGACATATTTCATGCCCTGAATCGTCCAATAGGATCCATGGCATTTCTTCAGGACCCTGAGATCCTCATCTACTCTGATAGGGACAGCCAAGGATGTGGAAAGAGAGATCAAGTCCCCTGTAATCTGGACCCGAATCATAGTCCTGTGTGAGAGGTGAAAATGTGAACACAATTTAAAGGTCTACCTTCTGGCGAACACCTAGAAGGAGATGGCGATGTGACCCCAACCGAGGTGTCCACGATACTCGCTTATTGGCGAGGGAAGAGTAACTCGGAGCGAGGTCCTCCACGGCGTGAGACCTACCCACGTCCAGACATCTGCTCGGTGTCCGGATGTCAGCACGTTGATAGTGAACCCCAACCATAATAGAAGGTTCTTTGTAGTTTGGAGGTGTGTGATGACTGACTGATCGCTTGACCCACACTTTAGCGAACACCTAACAGGTGCTGGTTTAGCCGAAGGGAAGCACAGAGACATGAAAATACTCTGGGGCGAACTGTGAACTGCAGGCGGCACGTACCTAAACCACCATCTAGTCTCCAGGCTACACAAGGTGTGCTTCTTTAATCTGTCCTTTCGTAGAAAGGCAGTGAGCGGGCTGAGATAAAAGACAGGGCGGAGGCCTTCATCCTTTTTTGGTAGAAGGAAGTAGCAGGAATAACAAACCCACAACCAACTTCTGGCGCCTTCACCCTCTCTAAGGCTACTTTGGCCAAAAGAGCCAGCACTTCCTGCTGCATTAGGCACAGGTGGGCCTCTGTCAGCTCTTCAGGGGGTGATGGAAAGTGCAGCAGGTCTCAGAGAAATGGTATGGAGTAACCCCACAACCAAATGTGCAGGACCAATTTGTCCTAAGTTATTGCCAGTCAACCTGGCAGAAAATGTCAGATCCAGACTCCAAGAGGGTACCGGTGTGCTGTTAGGGGCACACTAAAGAGGTTTGGGTCGGAGCACATGGAACAGCAGAAGACTAGGCTGCATGCCGTCCTTACTGTCCACATACTCTGTGGGTACTGCAGCCGCAGCCAGGGCAAGCCTGCTGCAAGGGCTGGGTTTGCTGGTGCCGCTGAAAGTCTCTTCTGTGGCCACGGAGCAGAAACAGTGTTGGTGTGGTGGGAACAGAAAGGCCTAGAGAGTGCTGGTAGCTTTAAAACAGCACATGGCTGAATCCGCTTTGCCCTAAAAACAGAAACTGTCAATTGGCATGTCCAAAAGATTTAACTGAAAGTCCCCTGTTAACTCAGTGAACAGCTTCCAGGAGTGCCTGTAAAGAGCTACACTGGTGCCTATAATCTGCCAAGTGAACCAGTGGTGTTCAGTTTGCAACGGATAGTGATTTTTGCCACATTACGACCATCCTGCGTTACCTGAGAGAGGTTAGCATGGGCTTTCTATAGAGCCACAGGGAGCATCTGTGCAAGCGAATCCCACAAGGTGTGAAAATAGCAGTCTGGCAGGCAACTGACATTAACAGAGTGGAGGGCCAAACTCGCAAAAGAGAAGACCCTTTTTCCAAATGTCTCTATTCTCTTGAATTCCCTGTCAGGGGAGTAGCTGTGAAGAAATATGGATGGACTTTAAGGCGCAGCTATACTGCTGCTAAAGCAGCGTGTGGCCTCTTTAAAGCTGTGGGCAGGGCAGTCTCAGCAAACATGCGGGTCAGTCAGACATACCACCCACTGTTTGAATACTGTAGATATATGAGGTGACACTGTACTTTGCACACTGCAGAAATAGTTGGAAAAAGTCAAAAAGAGACAAGGGTAGGTTCAGATCCCCAACTGTTGGAACGGAAAAAAAGGAACGGACGTTAACTTCCATGGGTGGCATCTAAATAGGCCTGCATTTTACGTCCGGTGACAAACGGCCTTGATGCAGAGCTACTGGCACGCAGGGGTAAAGCTGAAGATTTTCCAGATCCATCAGACACCAGGGGAATATTCAAAAGGTGAAGAATCGGAGCATCGCAGGGTCTATTAAAATATACTTTCATTTTAATATTTTGTAATGAGATCCCCATAGCAAAGGGATCAATGCCACAAGAAGGATCACACAAGGGGAACCTTGTAGTCACACTTTTGCCAAAGGGATCTCCTGCCCAACACCTGTTATGCGGCCTAGGTGCTCTGACAATCTGAATGAATGAGAATTTATATACATATAGGGATACTAGTCCTCATGAAAGCCGGGGACCCCCTTTAGGGGCCATATAATGAGTTAAAGATGTTGACCAACATGATCCTGGAGGAATAAAACTCCTCTGCATCCTTACTTCATTTTAATCATCTCTTTGGCCCTACAGTAATAAAGTATTAGCTTTTGGAAGGAGTCTTACATTTTATCTGTAAAATTGGCCTCAGTTCTACCTCCTCACAAAGCACTCCTCGTAATCAGGGAGCCCATTCAGCACTATAATCATATCTGACAAATGTGGCAGCCTCATTACTAAAGGAGCACTTAACTTTTACTCTGGAACTTGCAAGCTACTATCATAGGCTTTACACCCACAAACACCACCATATCCTGTAAAACCCACTTCCTTATTGGGAGACACCCATATGGCTAGAAAACCCATAGCTGCAGAGACCCTGAAGCAGGCCCTCTCTGTAGGAAGTGGTAAAACCTATAGGTAAACTGTAGTAGGGTGAGACCCTCCACTGAGATTTTCAAGGGTTTTTCTGGCCTACTTGCACCTACTTTCTTTCCATATAAACAAGTTACTTACCTTCAGGCCCTCTTTCTGTTTGATACTCTATCTAACCGCATATTCCTCGCCTCGGGAAAAATACACCGGCTTCAGAAGTGACTAGCGGCGCCACATACAAGTACCACCCATGCACACTGACGTTAGTTTATTTTCCACAGTGTTTGCGCCCTCAGATGCAGTTGCCCTTCGGCAAATTGGTATGACCACTGTGCAGCTCTCTAGGTTGGGGCCTTTTTAAATGGAAGAGAGTCCAGTTCACAGAATGGGCAGGTGGGAGTGCTTGTAACGAATCTGTGCTTCAGGTATCCACCGGAAATATCAATACCTAAGGTAAGTACCATGTTCTTCTGATGGAAACTGCTAAACACAGACTCCTCTCCTTATCATACAAGAGGAGTACCTCCCAAGTTGGCAGGTCTATGACTGGCTCAGACCAAAAAGCCCTGCAGGACAAGGCAGGAAAAATGTCCCCTTCGCTGGACATGACTGTCAAGACAACAGTGCTTTATGAATGTGTGTGTACTGAAGATTAAGTGGCTGCCTGACAGAAGTCCAGGACAGGTATTCTGGGTACTAACACTATAGTACCAGCTTTGGCCCTGGTGGAATGAGCCTGTATGCCTTCTGGGGTTTGCTTCTTCACCAGTGCATAGCAGATCTTAGTGCGGATAACTAGCCATGGGGAGAAAGTCTGCTTTTGCAATTTTGTACCCTTCTTTCCGCGGGGAAAACCCTACAAAGAGCTGATTGCCCACTCGTTGTCCCTTGGTACAATCGATATGGAAACTTAAGGATTCAAACAATGGACTCTCTCTTTATCCTTAGAGAGATGCGGTGGCACAAAGAATGCCGGAAGTGTGAGGGCTCGTCTGACATAAAAGGTAAAAAACATTTTTGGTAGAAAGGAAGCTTGGGCCTTGAAAATCGCATTAGCAGGGAAGGAGGGGTGGATTTACACATTGATCATAAAGTTCACTCACAAGACTAACTAATGATATGACGATTAGAAAGACTCTTTAAGGTCAGCCGTCTGAAGGGACAACTGTGCAACAGCTCAAACTGTATGCACATCAAGAATGTGAGGCCCATGTTCAAGACCCAATGGGCCATCACAAAGGGTTTCGGTGGAAACAAATGGAGCAAACCTTTCAAAAGCTGCACCACAATTAGTGATTTCAATAACAAAAGTTGTTTTGGCCTTTCTGTGGTTGTCAAAATAGCTGAGGAGTAGCCCTTACCAATGCCCAAGGCAAGTCCTTATTGGGCTAGGGACGGAACAAACTAAAACTTCAGACACCTTTCCCTGTATAGGGTTAAATTGTTGGGTGCCTCATCAATCCCCTAATTTTTCCTAAAAGCTGGCATATACTGATTTAGAGACAGACACCTCGCCGTCAAGATGATATCAACATTAGGATACAGGTAGGATGTCAACTACTTCTGCTTTGAAATTCAGCCTGAGACTCAGCTTACAGCCCCAGGAGGAGCAACCTGCCCTGCAGCTGCGACCAAAGATCCTGCCAAAGTGGCAGATTTATCTAAGGACAGAGGCTCATGCCCAGGAGTTCCAGGTACCACACTCTTCTGGTCCAATTCAGTGCCACTAGGATGACTTTGGTCTTGTCCTTCTTGATCAATGGAACTCTGGCCAGAAGTAGTGGGGGGAGGGGGATGCATACATGAGTCCTGAACTCCACTCCAGATGTAAGGACACTGAGCAAGAGCTGCCTTGGAAAATCCAGCACACAGAAATGCTGACATTGCATGTTCTTGGTGTTGGTGAAAATATCAAGCCAGGGTTTATCTCTGGCTCCTTTGGGAGTAGCTGTCATTCGTGATCCGGTAGGCGTCTGCAGCGGAGTTCATCCGCTCTGGTGTTTTACGACCCTACTAGGTAGTTCACAAACAAAGAAATCCCTTGCCCGTCCAGCCCCTTCCAGAGTTGCAAGCCTACTGGTACAGGGTCCAGGAGCCTACTCTGGCTTGCTTTTTGCAGTACCAGATGGAAGTAGTGCTGCCCGTGAGCACCTGCACCAGCTTTCCTTTAATGAAGGGCAGGAAGGTCTTCAGCACCATGCAATTCAACCTCAACTCTAACAAGTTGATGTGGAGTTGAGTATCCACCGTGAACCAGAGTCTTCTGACCCCAACCCAGTAATGATGCATCTGTGACCGCTATCAGCTACGGGTAGGGTAGGGTAGGGAGAAGGGTTTGCCACTCACCCAAATGTCGTCCAGTTGCCACCACTGCAGATGTTTAGCTGTCTCCTCTAAAATCCAGGTACAATCTGAAAGATTTCTGATGTGCTAGTTTGAATTTCAGGTCTCATTATAGAGCCAACATGGAGGCAGGAGGCCACCGATCCCAGCAGTCTCAAGAGTCATTCACACTGCAAACCCAACAGATGTTAAATAGAACAGATGTTCTGGACCTTCCGTTCCAGGGGACGGGCATAAAACCATCAGTATCCAGAGTGGTTCCGATGAAAGGGAATGTCTGTGAAGGAGTCCGGTAGGACTTCAGTTCGTTGATAGTGATCCCCAACGATGTTAGGTGGTTTGTGGTCGTCTGGAGGTGGTGGACGACTGCCTGGGATGAGCAAGCTTTCAACAGCAAGTCGTCAAGGTAAGGAGAAGACTAGTATCTACACCTCTGTAGATTTGCTGAGGCCACCACCATCACATTCCAGAGCACCAGAGGAGCGCTAGTGAGCCAAATGAGAGCACTGCAAACTGAAAATGCTCCTGAGCCACCATAAACTGCAGGTAACACCTGTGGGCCTGCATGAAGGGGATGTGAAAATAAGCATCCTGCAGGCCCCAACATCACCCAATATCCAGTGCAGAAAGGACCTGGGCTAGCATAAGCATCTTGAATTGGTCTTTCCACAGGCAGGTGCTGCAAAGCTAAGATCTAAGCAAGGATAAAGACCTTCGTCCTTCGGTAAAAGTAAGTAGCAGGAGTAAAGCACATTTCCTGCTTCCAAGGCGGAACCCTCTATGTGGCCCTCCGTCAGCCACCTTAAAGGTGTTGGAAGGGGAAGTAGTTTACAAAAGAAAGGAAGGGCACAGCCTCAGCAGAGAATTTGTAGGACCCACCTGTGTATCATGATGGTCTGCCACCCCAGGAAGAAAGATCACTTCCTGCCTCCAGCAGGGTGGCTGAGTGGCGACAAGGAGCCACAAAAGTAATTGGGGTTGCAACAGCTGGAGGGGCGTGGAACTGAGCTTCACATTGTCCCTGCTGTCCTGGTGGCCTCTGGAAACCAAGGTCTAGGACACAAAACTGCTGATAAGTCTGGTGTGCTAGGGGAGGGGTCTAGTGTTGAGACCGTAAACCTCTACTATAGTCACAAAAAAGTTGAAACTGCTAGTGGAATGGCCTTGTGGGAGCAGACAGGCCCACAAACGAGATGTAGCTCTGCTTTCTTTAAGGCTCTCCAAGGCAGAGTCTACCGTATACCCAAAAATCGAGTTCAGTCAAAACACATGTCCTTTAAATATGCCTGGACATACCAGGAGAAACCTGTGGACCACATCCAGGCATGGCAGAGGAGAGGCACAATGGAGTCTCTGACACGCTCTAGACAGCCATGCCCAGTCCTGAGCGCATCACAAATGCGGTCATATTGCAGCCATCCTGAATCGCCTGAGTATTGTTCAGAACAGCCAAAAACAATCCAAGCCACCATATCCCAAAGGACATGGGACTAATGGCCAAGGAAACAGCTAACTCTGACCAATGTTCATAGAGGAGAAAAATATTTTTGTAAAAGTCTTCATTCACTTGGGTTAAGGGTTGGTGGGAAAAAGCATTCAGGGTAAACCTGCTTTTGGATGCTTAAAAACACCAGACACTCCAGAGTGGGTTGCCATCAGGCACAGGGCAAATGGCGATGGCTACAGGCAACCTGTCCATTGATGGGCAGCCCTGAACAGGACTTGCCCTAGGTGCCCAAAAGGCTGTCATTAAGTGCCTTGTTGAATGGAAAGAGTGGCTCCGTGGGAGCATGGTCTGGTTGCAAAACTGTAATCAAATCATTGGTTTTCACTTTCATGGTCAGCAACTGTAGCTCTAATACTTTAGCTGCCAATCACATCACAACAGCAAAGAGGTGCCTTCCTCTGTTGCCAGGCACGGGGGAGACACAAGACCAGTATCAGGCAAAGTGTCAATCCCACTGGCATCTTGACTAGCATGCGGAAGCTTTCCAAACCTGTTGTTCTCATCATATAGAGGAACATAATCATCTCAGCTATCATTGTTGTCGTTTTCAGAAACCCTGCAAAATAAATGTTGTGATGTATGGGCCCTATCATGTGGCAAAGTATCCGAATCGCATGGATTGCCAAGGGTTGCGCGCCATTTGGGACCTGGCCGGACTTCGGTCGAAGGCATGGCTGATTCAGTTCAGAGTCGGAATGCACTATAGACTGTATATCCATGCGACCGGTACCGGAGCAGAGGAAGGTGTCGATGTGAGGATCAAAGCCAGGGCTGGACCTGCCAGTGCAAGTCTGACTAGAAGCCCTTGTGGTTACTTGGATCCCGAAAGCGTGGCACAGGAGGCAGGTAAAGTCCAGAAGATCCGCAGCACAGCCTTTCTGAAAGTTTCTACTTGCTTAAACATCTCTGATGGACCTGGAAAATCAGGGTGCATCAGGACCAGAGACTGAATCAGCTCCGATGGAGATCGGGATTGATAGCAGGAGGCATGCTGATGCCCCTGCACCTTCTCTGAAGTTCAAGAGTGGTGGGAGGAGGCAGTTTCCTACTTGGATTTCTTAGATTTCTTTTTGAGTTCCCTGAAGACCACATTGAGCACCTGATGCAGGAACAGGACCTTACTTTAGACTTTGACTGGTCATGGCGTGGAGTCTTATTGCGCTTGGCAACCGAGAGTATGGCTTACATCCCGACATACTTTTCAGGTTTAACAGGGCTTAGACACCACAGGCCTGTAAATGTAAATGTAAATGTATGTAAATGTATAGGCATTTATATAGCGCACTACTTACCCGTAGGGTCCCAAGGCGCTTCGACCGCTGCGAAACCCTTCCTGGCTTCCCTGAGAGATGGTCCCTTAATGGGTATCTCCAGGGTGAGACCAGGCATCCCCGGCGGTCTGGTGGGGCCGTTAGTGAAGATGAGGCAAGCTAATGCCCAGAGTTGCCGAGTGTGATCGCTGATCAGAGTGGGCACCGAGGCGAGAGAATTATCGAGTCCGCTGACCCTGGTCCAGAAACCTGCCGCGCCGGGAATCGAACCCTGGTCCCGGGCCGTCCTCTGCTCTCGGGTCTGCCGCCTCTAACCAGTGAGCCACACTACTTCACTTCACTTAAAGTTGTGGTTCGATGCCAGGCAACACCACCATCCTTTGAGTGGGTCCGTTATCGACATTTGTTTGCATCAACCTCTGCATTGTGTAAACCTTGTGGTTTAAGAAGGTGATCTCACCCTTGCACACTGAATAAATTATGATGAAAAGTCTGATAAAATACCACAGACACACTGCGGATCCACCGCAATGTGTAGAAAGTAATTGATGTCAGTGAGCACGAGTGGAGCTTATATGAAGCTCCTGCTCATCACTTCCATAGTGCATGACGCCATCTACATAACTGCATAAAATGTAGTCTCTTTACCAAATTATGACTGCATGTTACTTATATTTTAAACATATGGAGTGAGTTGTGAATATATATTGACTTGGGCCTAAAATGAGCAGCAGCCATGGTGCAGCAAAATTATATTTTTACACACACAAACACACACACTTTACGCTGCACGATGCTTGCAGCTCAATCTAGGCCCCAGTCTATCACCTAATTTCATCAGTTTCTATTGAAGTGCTTGATAACCAGCATTATTTTAAACAAAAGAAACTACGGTGGCTAAGCCTTGTGGTGACATCTGGCATAAATACAATAAAGATCAAGTTTTAGTCTCAGGATTGCTCTGAATGCTTAAAATTAATGATGGAATTTTCCATTTAAAGGGAAATCTGCAATATTCAACTTTTTTTCTTTCAGGCTTTTATCAGCAGCTCAATTGTTTGTTACGGTCATTAAACATTTCCTGGAATTTTCACTCACCTGTGACAGAATCTGAATGTTCCTCACTGTCTGAGTCTTCCAACAAATCATCACTGGCAACAAAACAAATTCAATTAGATCTCAAATATGTTTACATTAAAAAGTGTATGCCACATCAATAGTGCATCACTAAGAATACATTGTAGTGAAACAAATGCTGCATCCATTTCAAACACAAAACAAACCATGCCTGATTCCAATCATACAATATTGCCCTGGAAGCCTTCAATGGATAAACTTTGCATTGATTCCATGAAGTAGCATCAGAAAGAATCAATTACAACGTACCTTTTCTGTCACAATTGTTTTTTGAACATTTGGCTACTGAAGAAAATGCTGTAAGACAATCAAGCATGGCTGTTTACAGCGATTATATAGCTACATTCACCAGAAAGTCCTATACTCTGGGCCCAATTCATAAAGTTAAATATACATATGTGGATTTGCTCGCAAGTAAATTTACTCCTACACCTAGGTGTATCGCTCCACTGCTCTGCCATTAACCATTTCTAAGCGGGCATTTACAACTAGGTGTAATTTACAAGTTTTAAATAACTAGTAATACATTTGCCTGTAGGTGGAGCTCTCGCCCTGGGACATTATAGGGAAATATAATGAAATATAATACAATGCAATATTTTAAAATAAGAAAAATGTTAAGATATTTGGACATATAATATTAATGGAATATAATTTCAAATATAAAACCTGGGAATCATACAATTGTACAGCACAATAATCTGTCAAATTAATGTGTTAATTTAAATATATTTATAAATATTACTATTAAACAATCGGAAAAAATTACCTCAGTAATATTTATGTTTATTGAACATTTATTAAACTTATTTATAAGTTATAGATAGATAAGATAGCCTTTATTTCGGTTAAAAATCATAAAAAGCATACAAACAATAAAAATACTACACAACAAAATACAAAAATTAACCGCTAGATCATTTTTTTAGCTCATCATACATAAATATAAACAGTACAGAATTAAAAGATTGGTGGTAAAAATCAATCAACTATTGGCCAAAACTTCAAAACCTTCCCCTTGCGTACTAAGTTCACAGCAAATAGATTTCTGCTAAGACTGAAAACAATTGGCTGGGACGTATCGGTCTTTAAGATTCTTATTGCTTCTAGATATTTTCTGGTTCCCATATTACGGCAGATAGATTTAATCCATTTTTCCCTGATGTAGCATATGCTGGGCAGAAAATTGCATATGGGAAACATTTTCTGCAGCATTTAATGAGCATAATGTACAGTAAACCTCCCTGGTATGAACAGTACTACATAGCTATTTCGATGTATTACATTTGATCTGGAGAACATCGAAGCAGAACTTCATATACAATGACTTGGCTAATTGCGGTTGTATTTCGTCCAGATATGGTTTAAAGACAGAGAATGGTTTAATACATAGGAACTGTGATGTAAACATTCCTATTTTAGGGCAATGATGGACGCTACTTTGTATATACTTCCAATAAGAGCTTTTCAGGACTTTTTTTGGCTGAACTGTTAACAAAAAAGGAGCATCCCAAAAGCAGCTTAAGCCTGATTTGTAAAAACCAGCTACGACATGATGAATCTAAGAGTGCTGAACGGTGGTCAAGACTCAATATTTGAATGAATACCTCTTTGTAACTTTTGAGTTCTTGCATGACCCACAAACGGACTCAGAATAACACAGTTCTTAATATGGCTTGGTGTTCTATTCGCCCAATATTAGAATCTTGATTTATTGGAATCATAGATGCGCGTACTTGGTAGGTGGAGTAACATCCTAATGAATTCATGTTCCTCTGTTGTAAGCATGCTCAAACAGTTACACCCCCCCCTCCCCCACAACCCCCAAACCAAAGTTCTGCACCATTGAGGGTTGCGGATTGTGCCCTATACTTGTAAACTTCCTGGGCTGGAAACACTGCTTTTGATGTCATTGCCTGTTACTTTTTCAAAAATGACATGGAGTTTTGCAGCCAGACCACTTTGCATTTATGTACATGTGGTTTCCAGGACAATTTGGTGTCTAATATATTGCCTTGATAGTTAAAATTGGCCACATACTCCAATTTCGGTTTTTGAACAGTGATGTTTTTCTTGGAAGACTTGCGTGGTTTTACAACCATATATTTAGCCTTAGTTGAATTGATTTCAAGGCCTTTTATGGTGCAAAAGTTGCTGAAAGAATCTAGTAACTTTTGCAATTCCTTAAGTGTCTGTGATATAAAGATTGTGTCATCAGTAATACAGGTATTGTCACGTGGCCCACAGGGACATTGTCATCTTCACTAAGTTAGCATGAGCACGCTACAGCCTGCCTCCTGCTTTGCGTACATTACTACACAGCTTTATTTTTTGCAATCATTTCTATGGCTGTATTCACATGTGAACTTATCGCTGTGTTTACCCTCTGCATGTTTCTGGGATTTTTACTGAACTTTATGTGCAAGGTCGAACAATGAATGCCCCTTGTTATTGTGTTCTGGCCAGGCCTTAGCCCTTACACAAAACATATTGATGCAGCTGTTGTTTGGACAAACGCACTTTGGTTTTATTAGAATACACAAATAGGTAGCACACCCTTGGAGAGGGACCTTTCCGGGGAGAAGAGCGACAATGATGTTGATCAACCATCTATAGACAAGGTATGGAGTCTGCTGACAAAGCCCAGAGATCTTCTAATATATAATAATGCTGTTTCTTGGCAAGGGAGGGAGGTTAGGCTCTATTGTCTTTACATGATGACATCTCCCTTCATGATATATGGACTAGCTGCTATGCTGACTGTACTGTGCATTTTCCTGCTTGTTTTGGCATGTATACTGCATGTAAGGACACGTTAGTTGAAATAAATATTTTAAACTATTTTGGGCCTCTGTCAGATTTTATTGTGGACAAGTACAAGAGTGAGAGCGAAAAGGTGTGTCTTGTTACTGCGATTCCTGTGAGATCTGGGAGTGTTGTGTTCTGGGGTGTCTAATCATTTGTTTCGCAGACAGTGAGTAGTAGAGCAAGCGAGACACTATAGCTAGTCGGTCCTGAGCTTGTGGGTACTTAAGTGGTAGGATGACCCAGTCCCGATACACCAAGGTCCTACAATCTGGTGCATAGTTCTGTGTTTGTACAGAATCCCTGCAACAGTATTGGCACCCCTTCTAGATTTGGGGAGTCGTGTTTACAATCCCGAAGATGTTCCACAGCATCGTTTACGTATAGTAAAAACAGGGTAGGTGCCAATACGCATCCCTGCCTTACTCCCCTTTTCATTGAGATTGCTTCCGTAAGTTCACCCCTAGATCCCCATCTGACTCTTGCGTGGTTGTCTTTGTGTAGCCGTACTATCTGCACCAGAAAATCTTCAGGCACTTCCTGGGTTTTTAAAGAATTCCAGAGAGAGTCCCTGGCATGAGGTCAAAAGCAGACTTCAGATCTATAAATGCCATATACCAACGTCCTCCCTTTAGCTTGATCTACTTACACATTATGCATAGCAGCCTAAAAACCTGATTAATTGTGCAAGTTCTTACTCTAAAGCCCGCTTGGTATTGAGTCAGGATGCTATTTTCTTCCATCCAATTATTAAGCTTAATTAGAACCTGTTTTGCAAAAACCTTTTGGAAGGTATCTATTAAGCTAATTGGCCTGTGATTAGCAGGATCTTGTTGACTGCCCTTCTTAAAAATAGGAACTATTTCAGCCCCTCTCCATGTTCCAGGTATTGGTGCACCTGCTGCCACAGCATTTCAGAGCAAATTTACATAAGGTACCCATACTGCTTTAGGTCTCAAAAGATCACCTGTTATCTTATCAGGGCCTGTGGCTTATAAGTTATATATTTAAATTAATTAAAAACCTTTACTTTTTTTTAAACATTTGATTCGTTTTTTGCTTACATAAAGTAAATATAGAAAATTCTAAATGTCAAAATAAGGTAGTTAATTTACCATTAGTTGATATGGAGTGTTATTTTAATTCCCAGACTCCACTAGTTTTCAGGTTAGTGTAACAGAGGCTAGCTATATTTTGTGCTCGACTTACACCAAGGATGGGCTGGAGTACATCTGAGCTTAATTTGACTTCTTTAAGGCTGTAGTAACTTTAGAAGTGCTTTATTGCGAATTGTAGTTGTCTTCCTTTTTTGTGGGCGTGTTTTAGAATAGCATGCCCTGTCCAAGCCCGTCCTTAATTTTGTCCCAAACCCTCCCACTTTCGTAGCAATTATACCCATTTTCCCTCCCACATTTATCACTAATCCTTGTAACTAGGCATACAGAAATATCTGACACTGTGGTGATTATTTCCGCACAGAAAAGATAGGTAGTGCAGAGGTCTAAGGCTGTAGCTTTGTGAACTGTATTTTGTAGTATGTGAGTAGAACTATTGTATTGCTACTTTAAGCACCACAAAATGCAGTTTGTGAATAGGGCACTTGCTGCCTTACAGTGGGGGTTAACGGCATGCCAAGGTTTCTGGTGCTAAAGGAATGAGTGACTATTTCATCAGTGGTAATCAGCAGTACGCAAAAATGGGAAAGAAGAAGAGTTGAGAAAGAGGTAGGTTAAAGTGGAGAAGTGTGGCTCAGGGGTTAGAGGCAGCAGACCCGGAAGCTGAGATCGGTCCTGGACCAGGGTTCAATTCCCCGCCTCGGCGGGTCTTGGGCTAAAAATTCCACGGACTCGATAATTCTCGCTCCGGTGCCTCCTCGACTCACGGGTTCACACTCTGCGACTCTGGGCAATAGCTTGCTTAATCTCCACAACGGCCCCTCGCGGCGGGATGCCTGACTTTCACCTTGTGGATACCCTGCTATCTCACAGGGGAATACCAGGAAGGGTTCCCTAAGCAAGCGCCGGGACACCCACTGCGGGTAGCTGTGCGCTATATAAGCTCAACTACAAAGAATGAAAGGAAGTAGAGGATTTCAGTTTTACTGGTTACTCAAAGTACAATGGACGACAGGAACAAATGCTTTCAAGACAGTTAAAGATTTTGGTTTGCAGTTGAGGGAAGCAAAAGAGAACGGTGTGTCATCAGAGGCACATGAAGTACAACATGGCTTTCTGAATGGAAACAATTAGCAACGTCTTTGATTGTGAGACTACTAAGAAAACCTTGATTTGGTGTGTTATAATGTGTAATCCTGGAATGGGATTGCGGCTTTTTCCCAGCAGTGGGAGTAACAAATTCATCATCAGAAGGCTTTACTGTTTTCAGTTTCTATTTTTGGTAAATTCTGGTTGTGGGGGGGGGGGGGTAATTAGTGTTTCTCTCCAGTGATTTCAATACCTTAGAAAACTAGTTATCAGTGGATAGACATTTTTGAGCCATTAAAAACAGAAACAGTGTTTTTCTGATTTAATGGAATGTTTTGCTTTTATTCATGCTTGCTTTCTGCACTGATAGTGTATGGTATATAGACAGTGTAAGTGTATGGTATATAGACAGTGTAAGGACAGTGTATATGAGGTCCAAATACATTTTTACAAATCAAGATTATAGTAGACCTTTGACCTCCTGAGGCGGAAGCCGGGAGAGTCGCTTGCCGATTTTTTAAAAACTTTGAGTGTATTCTTGTTCTGATTTTAATACAAAACTCACCTTTCACCATCCCCTGGGAACCCCCGCGCAGCGGATTATAGCTCTGCCGCGGGACACTTTCTCTTGTTGCCGCCATTCCCCGGGACACATAGGCCACGCCCACTACTGTCAGGCCACACACCCCCCCTCCCTGCTTAGCATTTAGCATGTGCATCTTCCGGACGCGTAGCGGACTAGCGCAGCGGGCGCGCCGTTTGCGCGCCGAAGGCGTGCCTAAGGCAAGCCCGTCCGCGCCCGTCCGCGCCTGGACCGGGCCGAGGGCCATACCCCTTACATCTCAGCCACAAAAGATCAGACAATATAGCGCGGAAACTCTCCGCAGCATAAGGCCCTTAGGAACTGATTGTGGCTTGCACTGTTATCATGCTATAGAGCTCCCAGATATCTGTCCAAAATGTAAACTAGCTCTCAAACCTAAGCAGGTCCAAGATACGAAACAGGAGTACTGTATGTTTATGTTAAACTGCAGATCCCTGCCTAAACATAGGGTGGAAATTGCCCTTTTGTTAGAGGAACGCATGCCAGATGCAGTGTTTCTTACTGAAACGTGGCTCGCGACGGACTCCGACCCTGTCTTGGTGACAGCCCTCCCTCCAGGTTTCCAAATTATCCGGCAGGATCGTCCTGAGGGGAGAGGAGGCCTAGCCATTATATATAAAGAGCAGTTCCACTGTCGAGTTATCCCGGAAGCAATTCCAGATTGCGAGAGCTTAGCTTTTATTCTGGAACTCTCCCCTAATAACTGCTTCTCGGGAACAGTAATATATCGCCCCCCGGGCCCCCCCAAACAGTTCCACAATCTCCTTCCTTCGATTGTGGCTGAACGCGTAGCACTGCCTCCAATTATACTTTGCTAGGAGATCTCAATCTTCATTTTGATACTGCTCAGGACCATACAGCTACGACACTTGCAGACGACCTAGCTGCTCTACAATTAGTCCAACGAGTAAAGACCCCAACTCATGCTAGGGGCCACTTACTGGACCCTGTGTTCAGTAACTGTGCAGACCTTGTGGTTGGGCTACCAATCTCCCTCCCGTGGACTGATCATCTACTGGTGCCTTTTACCTGGACCACATTTAAGCCACCCCCCGTAAGACCCACGATAAGACACGCCAGATCCTGGGCGCGGCTACCAGCCGATGAATGGGCAAGTAGGCTCGCAAGTGATCAACCCTTCTACAATGAGGATCCTTGTTTGGCCAACCAGGCTTACGAAGACTGGATCACACAATCCCTTGAAGCCACTCTCCCACTGAGTAAAATAACGCTGAAACGTTCCCATAAAACTGCCCCCTGGTACTCAGAGGCTCTCAGGGAAAAGAAACGCCAATGCAGGAAAATAGAAAGACAATGGCGTCTAGATTACTCTTTGGAGGAACAAATCCAATACCGAGAGGCAATTAATACCTACAATGCCGAAGTCAAAGCTGCCCAATCTGTATACTTTTCTGATAAAATCATACTAGCAAAATCCAAACCTAAGGAAAATTTTCAAACACTGAAAAAAAAACGTACAAAACTTCCATCTCCTAGCCTGCACGAGGTAAAAACGACTTGGCAGAATTTATCCACCAAAAAGTTAATAAAATCTACTCATCCTTCCCCTCTACAGCCATGGTCCCCATAGCTCAGGACCAAACAAATCTGGGAGACACTTTATCAGAACCCCTACCAACACTGGACCACTCCCCCCCCCCCCCCCCCCCCCCCTCTAGACCTTGAAACCTTGGAGTCCGTGGCCCGCAAGGTAAAATCTGGGTCTCCATGTGACCCGGCACCTCCAGATGTCATGATGTTAGCATCCCAGGTCACTTTACCAACCATTATGGACCTCCTGAACGCATCCATCACCTCTGGCACTGTCCCTCCCGCTTGGAAGCGGGCCATGGTCCGAGCACCGCTGAAAAAAAAAAATCTGGATCCCTCTGACTTTAGCAACTACCGCCCAATTTCTCTGCTCCCCTGGGTGAGCAAAATCCTTGAGAGGTACATCAATCTCCAGCTGGTGAATTTTCTTGAAAACAACCAGCTGTTAGATGCCACCCAGACGGGTTTTAGACCCAGACATGGAACAGAGTCTGCCCTCCTAGCAGTCACCGAGGAAACCAGAAAAATCCTAGATCAGGGGGGTCAGTGGAAGTGATCCTCCTTGACCTTAGCGCGGCATTCGATACGGTCAGCCATGACACCCTGCTGAGCCGCCTTTCGAGTGTCGGAATAGTGGATTTAGCTTGGCTTTGGCTCAAATCCTTCTTGAGTGACAGATCATTTCAAGTATTTGATGGAGAGACAGTGTCCATGAGTAAGCCGTTGAGGTGTGGAGTCCCACAAGGCTCCTCCTTAAGCCCTGCGCTTTTCAACATCTATATGAGACCACTGGCTGAGGTTGTTCGTCCATTTGGGGTAAAGATCATTTCTTACGCGGACGACACCCAGCTGGTGGTCTCCTTGGCGCAGGAGGCCGACCTGCCGTCGTCAGGTGGGCTAATAAAGTGCTTAGAGGAGGTAAAGGGCTGGATGACTTCGTCATCCCTTAAGCTCAATGGGGACAAAACGGAGCTGATGCTCCTGGGCCCCTCAAAGCCCACCTTTTTCAACTCCTTGTGGCCCCCTTGTCTAGGCACCCCTCCAGTACCTAAGGACAACATTAAGAGCCTTGGGGTGTGGCTGGATAAGACCCTCTCATTTAACATCCAGGCTACGAAACTCTCGGCTACCTGCTTTGGCCTTCTTAGGATGCTAAAGAAAGTCCTCCCTCTTCTACCTATGGAGGCAAAGCAGGTGGCCATCCAGGGTCTGATACAGTCCCGCTTAGACTTCAACAATGTCCTCTACCTTGGCGCCCCGGAGTACACCTTGCGTAGACTACAGATAGTGCAGAACTGTGCGGCCCGCACACTGTTACAGCTTCCACGCAGACTATCAGCCAAACCTGGACTGATCAGCCTGCACTGGCTACCAGTGCGCCAGAGAATCATCTTCAAGGCCCTGTGTATTGCCCATCAGGCCTTTTGGGACACAGGTCCTATGATTACCCGCGACCTAGTAAAACAGTACCAACCCAGCAGAAACCTTCGATCTAGCCAGGCCTTCATGGCTATAGCTCCGAGAATAAAAAAGGCAAGGGCGGGCTGCAGGATGTTCACCTATAATGCCGCCAAGACCTGGAACTCACTCCCTCTTCATCTTAGATCCAACCCCAACCTCTCTTCATTCCGAAAACAGCTGAAGACATTCCTGTTTAACCCCCCTCAGTAATTTCAGCAAGTTACCTCTGTCAAGCTATTTCCTTTCTGGTCTCTAGCGCTTGGACGCCCCTGGGCAGCAACCGCGCTTTATAAATCTACTTTTCATTTCATTTCATTTCATTTCATAGTACACCATACAGTACTTCTTCATAAAGGGTCTTACATCATGTGCCCTCGCACTTTCCTTCCCATGTAAACGTTTGTCAGTGAAAAGGCCCTCTCAATATTGGTACTTGAAACGAGCAACGCCAAAACAGCCAGTACACAATTTGCCAACTGTTGCCACTGACATAGCTTTCCATATCAATACTGGTGCACCTGAGGTTTGCGATTCTATGAGACAGGTTCTGCAACATATGCGTTGAATTATGGCGCATATGCCCTCAGAGTGCACAAGCCCATTAGCAAACAAGGCTTACAGGATTTCCATTCTATGTACCAGATGTGTACACAGTAATTTCATGCTGTATGGCTGTAAGCCTTTTACGAACTGCTTTCTTTTTTAAAATGATGTAAAGGGTTATGGGGTCACGTGAATAGCAGTAATATGGATGAGGTCATTAGAGATGTAATCAATGATGTCATTTAACATGTCGTGAGTGATGTTTAATGTGATATGAGGTCTTGAGCACTGCATGACAGGGGACAAGTAATAGTTTTTATTTTCGAACTTTATTTAGGAAAATAAGCGATGCAGGTTATGCATTGAAAGGTACAGTAATTTGAAGCATCTTTGGAGTGGATACATGAGGAGTGCCAGTTAGAGGTAGCCAGCATGATAACATTTCCAAATACTGAGCATAGGAATGACCTGCAGGATTAATCCATCAGAATTCACTGTATCATACTAACAAACAAGTTACTTACCTTCGGTAACAATGTATCTGGTAGAGACACAGTCTAGCCGCAGATTCCTTAATTTAGAATATCCCCAGACGTCAGACTGAATCCGGAAAACTTTCCGCAGCAGCACATCTACACGCCGGAGGGCGGCTCCGCTCTGACGTCGTCCACGGACGTGAAGTCAGCGGAACAATATGAAACCGAGCCCCCCCCCCCCACCATCGGCGCGCTGATGTCAGTTTCGTCGGAGAAACTTTTCCGCAGCACAATGCGGAGCCACCACCAAAAACTGTGAGAGTATGGAAACAGTGTGCGAAAAAGTTGAAAAAGAAATTTAATGGTAAGACAGCACCATAATGGACCCCGCAAAAGCGAAGGCTAATCCCTCCCCAGAGGCAGAAGAAGATGTGAAAAAGCATCATGGCAGACGACAGAAAGTCTGCAACCACAATATATAACAGTGATGGGCAACAAGCCCGGAACACATGAGCAATGACAATGGACCACAAGTCGGCACCAGAAGGGACTTTGTATCCCTTGTAAGAGACCTATAGACTGAGGCAGAGCCAACAGACTCCAAACCAATGGACCGCCAGAGAGGTGAAATACCCCAAGATGATTGAAAAAGGGGGGGGGGGGGGGTTAGGACATGAGTAGACCCCACACTGGACGACTTAGGTCGTAGGGATGTAAAAAGACACATGTCACACGAGTAGACCACCCAAACACTATAGTGGGTGTAGTACAGCCAGCAAAACAGAATGGAGCATCCAGTGTTGAGGAGTGAAGTGGAAGATGTTACCCCGCAGAAAGACAAAGCCACCCGAAGGGAGGCGAATGCAGAAAACCCAACCTGAAAAGGTCCTCGCAGAATGGGGAGGATGGGTGGGCGTTAAGGAATCTGCGGCTAGACTGTGTGTCTACCAAATACATAGTTACCGAAGGTGAGTAACTCGTTCATCTGATAGAGACATCTAGCCGCAGATTCCTTAACTTAGAATAGATACCAAAGCCATACCCATAGAGAAGGCGGGTCTGCGACTGAACCCCACCAAGTTTCAAAGAGAACTCCGCTGTCAACAAGGTGACGAAACACAGTGGGGACAGCAATGCCACCACAGCCCACGAAGCTCTGAAAAGAGTGGAAAACAATAGGAGGCAAAGGCACCACAAGCTGTGGAATAACAACACAAAACCCTTGTGTGTATGCCGGGTTGAGAGAAAGAAGCACAGAGCCAAAAGCGCCGATGCAAGAGTGAGAGTTCATAGCTTCGTAAAAGAAGAAGAACTGAGTCCAGGGTCCGATGGATCCGCAGGATCCGATACATCGACAGGAAGCAAGACCCAGAGAGAGGACAAAACAGTATGACAGTCGTCACATATCGGTAAAGTATGCACAACAGTGGAAAAAAGCACTGTTGAAACTGCACCAGCTAAGATACGTGGGGCAGTAATGGCAGGATGCCGACCCATGGCCAGAAAGTATCGGCATTATTAGAAACACAAGATACTGCAGTACGCAGTTGCTCTTTCAAAAAGACATGTGAGAAGGCTGACGGCAACAAGCAGAAGCACCCAGAACAGGACCACAGTAAGACTGGTATTCATGTGGACGTTAGGAATACATTTAAGCATACCATGTGGAAGCCAGAACCACACCAAGTATAGGGAAATCGCCCTGTAGGGTAGCATGAGCAGCCCAGATGTGAAGGACTCATTACAAGGCAGGCAACCGGCAAAAAGGGTCTTCCTGCAAGCCGGATACACACACAAGAGCTCGTACCAAGAGCAGACCGGTGGGAAGACCACGGACACTGCAGAAAGGAACGTTGTCTGTGCGACGCAGCTGTGGGAAGAGCACAGAGCAGATATATATTTAAAAAAATACACATCTAAAAAGAATGTGTTGCATAAGACAAGACAAGGGTACGCCATAAGTACCAACAGTCATGGTGAAGTAGAGTTGGACAGGACAATGGCCAGATCCGTAAGCGACATTAGCCACCTGTCCGGGGGGAGCCACGGTCCCCCGCTAGACAGATGAGGAGATGGAGCAGGACACGAAAGTGGAAACAGTCAAGACCAACGTAATGGCCTAAGGATGAAGAGACCAGACCACCCAAGAAAGCGAGCATCCTGAAGACAACACTTCTCCTGAGAGTGTTACGGAAGCAACCCAATGCAGAAACGTGGAAAACACCTACGCAGAAAGCAGCAGGGAAATAGAAAAAACTCTGTCTGGGAAAGGCCCAGAAAATTAGGGCACAAGGCAGTGGACAGCTTAGACGTACAAGGTGAAGACGCCATCGCCTATAGGCACGTTCAGACAAGGCTGAAGTACAAGAAGTTATCACCCATCCAGGAGAATGGAGGGTAGAACCAGTCACTGCAGAAGCGGAAGAAAGAAAAAGACCCACCAAGGGGCAGAAAAGGCTTTACTTTTTAACTAAATGGAGACTATTGATATCGTGTGGTTATTCCATATGAGGGCCGTTTTATCTAATTAGTCATTCCATGTATATCTCTTGTTACAGAGCACTATCAGCATGGAATCTGTTCCGCCCTCTGACTTCCTACAGCCCTAAATAGAGACTTTACCGTCAAGACACTCCTTGGATCCACAACCAATGAAAGCTCACAGGTATATAGACGAGACTGGGAAGGGGGACGGGTACGTGAGAGGCCCTTCTCTAGGGCCATCTTCTGTTTGGATCTAAATTCTCCGTACATTAGGACCGCTGTACCCCGTCCGCATAAGTGTTACTTTGCCTTAAACCATTTGAGATAGAACGACTCCCTGGCAGGTGTTCTACCGGTCGACCTAATAGGACAATGCTGTAAGAATACGATCCCATATCACGTAGAGAGAAATCAGTGGGTAACCGACGACCCTGTGTACTTTTCTTTATCCTAGGTTGCCACTTTATCCTGTGTGGCTTCAAGCAGTTTTATAAATTACATAGACCTAAGAATTGAAGGTTCACGCCCGAGAAATCTTATTGGGGAATACGTCCTTGGTGATATACAGGTAGATATGAGATCTAACTTCTGGGACCTCTGGGGGCCTACTCGGCTTTAGATATCTACAGGTAGTCACCCTAGAGTGTGTGTACATATTTAGAGGGTCCATCTCCGAACTACCACCAATGAACTAACCACTGTGTGCAGTGATTTCTACCACTCCTAGACACTTAGTTTAACCCTACTATCTGTAGCCCACTAACAGAATGGAAACACGGGCACCGGTCATCCGACCCCCCCCCTTTTGATCCTTTCTCTCTGCTATTTTAGACCTGAACGCAGTTATTGAAGAACCCTGCAGAACTGCCGAGCCCTGTGACACCACTGCTATTGATCTCAGGGAAAGTTCTCCCCCTTGAGACCACCTTTTGAATTCGGCGTGAAAGAATAGATGGCTCTGCCTTTGAGCCTGATGACTGTTACTTAAAGGTAAGTGCTAGAAGGACTTGCTGTACCTGCCCTCTTGGCTTTAAATGTAGTTGTAGAGCCTCTGGAGGGATGTGAGGAATCGCCCCCCCCCCCCCATAATCTACCTTACTAAGCTGCTTACTACTTCCCTGGGTCTGACCAAACAGCCCCCTAGAGTGCACCACTTGCTTAGACTGAATGAGTATTATGATGAAGAATGTGATGAAGAATGTGATGTTGTGGATAGTATATGCCTCTTTTGAAGAACTGCTTTTCCAGCCCGTCAAGAGCCTTGTTCCTTAAGTTTTCAAAAATATATAGAATTATGTATCCTTCTTGAAGTCTTCCGCCTATCCAGAACCGTATATAGAGAAAGAAACAATTATCTGTTATGCTATACATCAGACTCTATGTATTTTAAGTCTGTAGATATTTATGAATCTATATACCTATTTGTGTATTTTGTATTTTCAGATATTGAGTCCCTCTCCCTGTGGTACTTTGTCGCCATAACGAATGTGCGGCCCTCTGGGGTCGATACACCGTAAACGCGCGTCGGCGTGGTCTTGTAGACAACAGGATTGTTTATCCCACCATTAATCCCTATTCGTTGCATTTGCCAAATCACCTTTTGTGTGTAATGAATTATATTTGATCCGTTCACGAGATGGCGTTTAAGTACTAGTGGAATTTATTGTGTCTGCTGTATGAAAGATTGGTTGTGTGATTGTTCTTGGAATATGTGGAAGTTTTAGTATGAGAGTTGCATGGGATGTGTGGGACAGTATTCGTGATGTTGTATATATATATGTTTTAACCTAAACCTGATGAATCTTCTTGTTTGTATATTTTGTAATATCAGTAAACATATCCTTTAAAAATCATGAAAATTAATAATAAATTTACATAAAACAACATTTCATAATGGATTGGTCTGATGTTTGGTTCTGAGTGGTAGGCTTTTGGTTCCATCCACATTCTAGGATCCTCCTGTAGGACCTCATTTAAACGCTAAAGGCAGGTTTCCTAGTTCTGTTCTCTTCTGCTTTTCTCACCCGCCAACCTGCCTATATCCTTACCCCTGGGGGGCCTCCTATTTTGTTACCTGCACCAAAGGGCACAGAAACAACCCCAGGCACGGTGAGCCCAGAGGGATTTCATCCTCTTAACAGAGGAGCGGTAGGCGCCGGCACCAGCGTCGACCGATGCTGAGACAGCGTCGCATCGATGTCGTGAACCTCCAGAGGGGACTCAATCTGGGCACGGCCTGAAGGCGACTCGACCTCCACCTGCAGGTAGAAAAGAGCTCCGCTGACGTCACGTCCGTGGACGTCGGCCAGAGCCGTGCGGCGCCACCCTCGGTGCGCAGAGGTGCTGCTGCAGAAAGTTTTCCGGATCCAGTCTGACGCCTGGGGATATTCTAAGTTAAGGAATCTGCGGCTAGATGTCTCAATCAGATATAAAGGTTTATATCATTTTCAGCCATAACTAGCATTAACACACATGGGTCTGCTGTAGTATTGTCCGGGTTGTAAGGGTCTTTGTCAGTCCGCTGAAAAGAAGTCATCAGGGAAATCCATATATCATGTGGTCGACTTGCAAGGGGCATTAGGTTCCAGTACTCTGTGAAATAGGTCTGACAGCGTGCAGCGTTTGCAAACCAGGCCTTGGGGGATGGTGCCGGCTTTCAGCCCCAGTGAATTGCCACCCTACGCCGGGCCAGTATCAGCAGCATCGCAGTCAGTCGTCGTTTGGCATCTGGAATCTCCCTGACATACCCCAAGAGACAAGTCATGTGGTCTGGTGTAAGGGTGTCCGAGGATGTCGTTGTGATGCAGCATATGTCTGGCCAGAAGGATGCAATCTTGGGGCACGTCCAGACGAAGTGCACAAACGATGCATTGGGAGCGAAGCTTCTCTCACAGTTAGCTTCGGCAGTCAGTCCCATTTTATGGAGAGCTGTGGACGTGCGATACAATCTATGAAGATATTTTTTAAAATGTATGCGGGGTAAACAATAGTTCGGAGAGAGTTTTTGAGATTGATTGCAACATTGTTCAGGCTTGGGGACATCTTCAAGATCAGACATCCAGGCTAGTCGTGCCCGCTCACTGTCAAATGGGGAAGCTGTGAGAGTCAGTGCCTAAAGTCTTGTAATCAGCTTGCATGGAGAAGCAACAGTGTGAATATATTCTAGTGCAGCGCATGAGGACGGGGATTAGGGAAAGGAGGCGTTAGCATCCCTGCATGTAGCTCTGATCTGAAAGTATAGTAATTTACCTAGTGTATTTGCGTTTTCTGGGAGGGTAATAAATTGACCATTGGGATACAGATCGGTATTGGTATTAATACCTTTGTGAAGCGACGCAGTGCGCCATACTAGTCGTCTGTAGTGGTGGGAATGAGGGATTGTTCGCCAATTGAATCACGTGGAGCACATAATATCTTACTTCCTGTGTGTCTGCGAATTCCACCCCAGGCCCAGTGCATGCATTCCACCGTGTCGATTTGGCCCTTTGGGGCCGTGTAAGTGAGGAATATGGCCATCTGTATTGGCCACAGGGAGGAAAGGTCGGTTTCTACCACGACGGTGTGGGGTGTAACCACAAGTGGAGAAAACTGGCTTGGGATGAGTATGCATACAGTTTGAAGTTTGGGGCACCCATCCCACCGCGAGAGAAGGGCAGTGTCGGTGTGTTGTATGCAATGCGCGGTTGGCGATCTGCCCAGAAGAGTGCGATCAAATTAGAGCGTAGTCTCTGCAAAAATTGGGATGTGAGTGGCATCGGGATGTTTAAAAATAGGTACAAGAATTTAGGCAGGACTACCATCTTGGCGATAGAGATTCTCCCAGCGAGGGAGAGCAGGAGTGTTTTCCAAATAAGAATTCTGGACTCGAGCCAGTCCATTGCTTTGCCGTAGTTTTCTTTCCACAGCTCTTCAATATCTCTTGTAAGCCAAATGCCCAACTACTTGGTCGGGCCAGTTGCCCTCAGCTCATGTGAGGATACTTCCCGAGATGTCATTGGTGGGGTAGACGTGTGTTGTAACTCCCTCTGTGCCAGTGAGCACAGTAAGGCATTTCCTTTAACAGATGCCCAAAAATATGATGGAGAGTTGTGCCAAAATATGGGAACGAAGAACAACTTGCCAAGCACATAGAATACATGATGAAATGTGCACCAATCTGTACTGTATTCACCACTGGCATCAAATAAAATAATGTAAAGATGAGGGTGGGGGTGAATTTCGCCATTCTTCCTCAAGAGGGGCCAAAGTTTGACATTTTAGTTTTCATGCAGCTGTCTTAACAGTATTACGGAAAAGCCCATGCAGTGTGTTGCATTAAGGGCAGTTCAACGTGACCTTCTTAGCGGATGTGTGGAAATGGCAAGAAGTCAAAACCCTCATATGGTCTTGAGGTTTAACATGCTAGGAAGTACTATAGAATTGCTTATCAGAGTAAACAATGGTGAACAATTCTTCTAGGACCATCAGAAGAGTTGCATCACTTTATCACTTTTGCTCTACTATCAAATTTCTATTTCCCCTAAAGGATTCAATGTATTGTACCTGGAGCCATTACCCCAATATCAGCCAATCACTTTCACCTCGTTATTGCAAAATCCTCACTACAGCAGATTAAAAAAATATATATTATCTCGAGCATACCTCAAAAACATTGCTGTTGCAAAATGTTACCAAAAGTCGCAACTGTGTTCTTTTAATTTCTTTTCAGTCATTTTCATTCAATACCTTAATGTCATTTAACCATGCAAGATTTGAGTCGAGAAAAACGGTTTCTCAGAGATACCCTTGCTAATAATGGACAATATTTGGGGTAATTTATCACCAAAAATTCGGGAGATCGTTTTCTGTGCATGGAATTAACACCTGCCTCACGTTTAATCTGTGGTTCATGTCGTCATAGTGACGGCGCTGGCTCAGCTTGTGTGGTGCCACTTTCTGTGATGTCAAAAGGTCAAAGGTGGTTTAAGCTTAAGAACTGGATCATGTAGGTAAGACACTGACTACATGTGTATCCATCAGTCCACCCACTCAGATACAGAATCAAATCTTGCGCAGAATTTTATGAAATTCATTTGCTTCCAAAAATGTTAGCAGAATACCAAAAAATAAAGACGCCGCCCCCAATTATTATTTAGAGCGGTTATTTGACAGTTGTATTAATATTTAATGACTTTTAGTAGCCTGCATCATGTCGACATACAAAACAAGCATTGTCATTGCCAATAGGTCTAGCCTTTGGGACCTTATAAGTGTTTAGCCATGCAACAGTTCATGTTGTTGCACCAAGGATATTGAGATACATAACTAAATACTTATAAGGTCCCAAAAGCGAGACCTACTGGCTATCCCAATGCTGGTTAGAAGTTTGTTTGTTCGCTGTCTCTGCATAGTCCAGATCCGAGACCCTAGCCTCAACCTGCTCAATGCAGGCATCATGTGAATCCATGTGTTGGTTTACCTGGTCCAGGCTGGAAGTGAGATTATCAATCTTCGCGTTGATAGTTTTAAGACTGGATTTTACCTCAAGGAGCATGGAGCGAATGCTGTCGTCTTGGGAGTCCGTGGTACCTGTCTGCGTGGCACGCTCCCCAGCATCATGGGATGACTCCTCCAACCTGCCACCCCTGCGGGCCTCGAACATGAGTTTGGATTGTTTTGCGTCGGCCTTCCCCATGACAGATGACGAGTTGAAGGGCCCAAAGCCACTGTGTTGTTGAGTAGCAGATGGCTCCAGAGCGTGCTCAGCGCGGAGGAAGCACGTAGATGGCGGAGTAGATCACAGCAAGAGCTAACGGCAGCCCGATGGGGAATGGCAAGTAGGGGGGACGATGTGATGCCTTTGTATATCGCCCCAGACGCCAAGCCAGGGAGGAGAGCAGGTGCCACAAGTCCCCAGACCAGGTGAGTGAGCACCTCCTTACCAACTCTGAAGCCCCGCAACTGGCACAGACGGGAGGGCGCTTTATTAAATGGGGGAGTGGTTTATCACACAATTCAGGCCAGAACCTGGACGCCGCGGTGCCCCCCGTGGATCAGCAGCAGCACGGGGAGGCAGGGGTCAGCCGCCAGTCTCAGGGCAGGCTCTCCATCGGCCCATTGGAGGGAAGGCAATGCCGGCAAAGGAGCACAGCGGGTGAAGAACAGATATAGTGGCAACTGTAATGGGTCCAGTAAGCAGATTGAGGGCGCAGTGTGCAATGTTGCGATGAGCTGTCTCACGCTGGGATGGGGCTCCCATCACCTCCGCTCCTTACTGGGTGGTTAGATGTAGCGTAGGGTTCGGGCAGGATCGTCCAAGCCTAAGCCCAGATATGCGCCCCGCCAGCCGGGGCACACAGGGCCGGAGTCGGGCCAAGCAGGAGAGACCGCGTGGTCTTCACGGCAGCAGGGGTTCAGGATCTGGTCGGGCCCATAGGTCGCACCCGGTGGCGACCCCACCGTCACCCGGTAAACACGGCCAGGCCCAACAGGGCCTAAGGAATGTGGCACAGACCAGGCGGGCAACTAGAGCCAAATTTCGGGGGGGGGGGGGGGGGGGGGGGGGGGGTTAATTCTTCCAACCGCAGACAGAGTGGCTGTAAGAATGAGCGAACACACAACAAAAGCTTCATTTACAATTAATGGTCTTTTAAAGACCTGTTAAGTACTCGGTGCAGCTGCAATTAGATGCTCGCCAGCCCGCGAAGCTGTCTTTGCCCGGGCTGACACACATAAGAGGGGAGGGGGGGGGGGACACTGAAGCCCCCGTGAGCCCAATGGGTGTTGCGCGCCTGGCACAGACACGCCGCACCAGCCGCCGGCCGATATTCTGCACAGGTCAGACAGAAGGCCGCGTGGACCAGGAGAAAATGGTGACCCTCAGGAGCCCAGCCCCAGTCAAGCAATTTCGGCACCGCTGAGCGCCCGATTGACAAGAGGCACAGCACAATGGACTCCCCGAGTGCTGCGGGGCCAGGCGCACCTGATGTGCGAGCTGATTCCTCTTACTCGAGCAGGATGATGCAGGATATTGCGCTCGGCTGGCATAGCTCGCCTAAGGAGCAGCCATCTTGCTGCTGGCGAAACGGGACAAGTTATAGTTAGTTCATTAACTGGACTGGACTGGCGTATTTCAGGGTTTTTCATTTTTAAACATTAGTTCTTCTCTCATTTCAATACCTACATATGTCACGTTAACCATAATTTTTCTACAATATCATTATCAAGGTTTCAGGTTATGCAAGTTCGTGTTGGTGTAAAAAACTGCAACTGCTCAACTACGGCTATCACACAAATTTAGAGACGGATTACACATTCTCATTTAAGTCAAACACAATACAGTGTCAAAAATTTAAATTCGTTTTGTTTTTTCATCTGTGTCACAATATAACTCATACTAAGTTAAACTGTAACAGGAGAACCAAAAACGTAGTAATGTGTGCTTCCCTGACCAGACCTCATATCAACAATTAATCGTGAACCCAGTTTAATTATGCATAGTCTTTATTATGTCAAGACATTATAAGCCACATCTAATTATTATGACATTGTAATTAATGTGGATAAAGTAATATTTCAGCAAGTTCAAATACATCCCAGCTAATCAGCTTAGAAATATACCCAAGTAACAACTGATGATTTGTGTAAGACCTAATAAAGCAACCAAAGAAATGTCAAAAAAACGATACCATTGAACAATTCTCACAGAAAAGCCTTGCTGGGCTACAAACAGTAAAAACAAAAAGATTCAGACATTTTCCCATGAAATAACTCAACCAGCTTCTCCTCTCAGCAGGAGATAATCTTAGCCCAATGGGCTGATTTTTTAGACTTAGTGTCAGGTAGCCAGAATAACACTCACCACTAATAACATTTGGGTTAAACCTCTCAGCTGATTGCGTTAAAATCATGCACTATTCTCGTGGTCAGGACGTAAGAGTACCAGACAATACAGGCCCAATCAAGCACTATTAGAATGCGCTAGGCACTTTTCCATTGGACTTTTCTCCATCATCCACATGATCAGGTAGATCATGATAGAAGTCCCACTGAAAGCAGAATGTGTCTTGTTGAAATCCGCAAAAGGAGGACTGAAGAGCACAAAACACTAGGCATGGAGCATTTTCGGATCTGGCAGAAAGATCTACCAACTGTGCAATCCACTGAATGCAAATGTCCCCTAACATCTCCAGCTACAGATGCCACTAGTGATCAGCAAAATAAGGCCTACTGAGTTAATCTTTATGTGACTTTCAGGAAGACTCTAGGATGAGTGGTCTTCAGAGGATCACAAAAAGTTCGGGACTGAGTGCTATAGCCTCAATGCCTCCAGAAAGAGCATGTAACCCAACAGCACCTTGCTTGTTGACATACCACAGTGATCTCATAGTCTGTTAGAACCTGGATCATCTTACCCGCGAGGGAAGGCAGAAAGACCTTAAGAGTCAGTCGGAAGGCACACAGCTCCGGAAGATTGATATGACAGCACATATCTACCAGAGGCCAAAGTACTCCAAGCTCCACAGTGTGAAGGTAACCCCACCAATGGCGAGATGAAGCACTGATCATAACTGATCTTCGCAAGGGGCAACGAGAAAGATCTGCTGCAGATTGGACTGGCACCCACCACTGGAATTCCTGAGCCACCTCGGACATGGGTCCTGTTTGAAAAAAGCTGCCAGTGCAGGGTCCACAGTAGAAGCTAATTCCACTGAAGGGCATACTAATGCCAACTAGCATAAGGCACCAGGATGATGTAGGACGTCAAAAGACCAAATGACTTTAGGGCTGTCAAGCTGGAACAGTAGCTTTCATATGGAACAAAATTATCGGATTCCTAGTCAGAATATTACTGGCTCACTGCAGAGGAGGAAAGACCTTCAAGGTGACTGCGTCCAAGATTGCTCTGAATAATGTCAATCTCTACCAAGGACGAAGAGGAGATTTGAACTCGTTGAAGGAAAATGGTGACCAGGAAGTAGGCAGCTAACACAACTAAACAAAGATACTTCCTATGGGATTGCAGAACTGGTACATGACAGTACGTGTGCTGCAGATCTGCGGGACATCATCCAATTGTTGTTGCCCAAGGACAGCAGAACTTGTGTCAGGGTCATCCTCTTGATCTTCTTGAAGAACGAAGTCAGAAACCTGAGAGCAGGCATACATCTCAAGCCCCCGTTACTCTTGGGAACCTGGAAGCACCTTAGTAACCCAATGCGTGTTCTGACCCTAGAACACTCTTGACTGTTTTCGTGGGAAGTAATATCACCACCTTCTTTGAGAGGATTCTGGTCTGATCCCCCAACGTCTGAGTGGAAAAAAAGGATGTCCAGAAAAGGAGGAGCATAACTAACTTGGATTATCAGAGGACCCATAGGTGAGAAGTTATAAGAGTGCCACTAGAGTAGGCAACATTGGATTCCGTCCCTAAAGGACCAGGAACAGCTAAAAAGCAAAATAAAGGATGTTGAAAGTGTTACCTGGAGAAAAGTAGGAAGAGAATTAGTGTTAGTGCTAACCTCACTTTTCAAATGTTACCCATTTTTTATAACAGGGAATTTATTAAGGATACATAAGGACAATTGCCTTGACAACGGCCAATATGCGTTTTTGCGCAATTCTTTCTTTTAAACAATGAGTAACATGTGATGTCACCCTAACCCCCCACCCAACTAGGAACCACTGCATGTCTATTCTCCTGGTTCCAGGTGTTTTCTTTCAGGTATGACTCTTTGCTTCTCATTTGTTCTCCCCTTTGGCATAGTCTTTGCCTGTAGTGCCACAAAAAGTATGTACTGGCTGCTGGGTGGACTGCCAAGGCTGTTCTAGAAAAAAGTGAACTTTGAGAGTAACCTCTGAACTTCCAGTACTGCACGTAGAACTGTCAGGGTGAGTATGAAAACACTTTGTAGCAGGCAAAATTCCCCTATTTGTTTTTGTGCTCAAAGATTGCATCAACTTTCTCAACAAAATGTTTGACCCATTCGAAGGGAATATCCATCAATGATGCTTGGATGTCTACAAAAACTCCAGTGGAGCGCACCAGGTGTAATATATAATAATCAAACATGCCAGCAGCATAGGCTGCTGAGGCAGTGGTGGCGTATATATTTAGATCCTTTAGATCCTTTGTAATCATGTCAGGATGCAGGTCAGAGCTGTGACAGAGACATGTTGGTGCAGTAGCTATTGCAAAGGTTCCAGTCTCGCACCTGGGAAGATTAATAAAATGCAAAATCTGTGGTTAGAAGTAATCATAAGAATCCCTGTATTTATAGAGAGGCATCAAGATTGAAATCTCAAGACTATCTATAATCAAGAGTATGAAAACCTCCTGCATCTACATAAGACCATTCCTCTTTTGTTGTAATACACAAACCAATTTTGGGGGAATGATCAAAATCCAAGGATGTCTATTTTCACACTTTAAACTCTCACTTCATAATGGTTTAGGTTTTCCTAATGTAGAATTTTAGATCTATGCGGCACACATGAACTTGGTACTTGATTGAAACTATCACTAGAACCACTGGAATTATGATGTGGGGGAGGCAAAATTATGCATTGGGGATAACTAAATTATGCAGGCACAATATGCAGCGTAATTCAGCACATAGCTGTTTTACATCACTATTGTACTTTGTATACATGTTTATTCTATATAGGCAAGGGTTTCACATAGTTAGTATAATTTTAACACTTCAATACAGCAATCGGCTACTGAGACATGACCTGCCACTGTGCTGTTAAGGGCCTGCCACTGTGCAACAACACATGTGGCAGCATTTGTAATAACATTTGATCAGCCCGAGCTGAAAACTATTTTTTTGTTAAAATCTGTAAATTGTGAATAGAAGTGTGGATTATGTGGCATGTGTAGCGAATACTGTAGCATTGAGTACTTACAGTGGCCCTGATTATCCCCAAAGCATGAAACCCTACTTGCTTTTAAAGTATGATTAGCTTTGTGGCATATTCTCCTATAATTGCCTCAGAGATACAGATTTTCAAATTGTAGACTAATGTTTCTATGTCAATAGGACCAGTTATTGGATTTTTTTGTTAGAAAAGGGGTATGACAACATTTCCATCCCCAATGTCTTAAATACCTTTTAACCCTGAATTTTCAAATGGTTCTCAAGATGTGGCTTTAGTAGCAGTGATCACTCAATCTGCCCCTGTTACAAGATTTGTTTTCGAATGGAAAACCAGTAAGTAAAAATGTCTTTGCATAACCTTTTAAACTGAATTTTTGCTTTGCCCAGTTGATGCAGCAGATAAGCTCAAGAAAGAATTAAGAAGGGGGCAGAGACAAGAAAACAGGTGGAGAACCTCTTCTATAGCTGCCAAATAAATCTAACGTCGACACACCGATTAGCAGTACATGACTCATTATGACAACAACAGAAAAATACCTGTATATGCAACAGGGAAAAATATCTGAATATTCAAGCATGGTTTAATATATGGTTGAGAGAAGAAACATTATTTGTCTTCTTTCCACATAAAGGAAACTCATGTAAGAACATTACAAGGTGGTATTTAACCCCTATAAGATGTACTGCTATGTTTGGCGGCTCAGATTTGTGTTGAAAGTAATGTGGTAGCACGCTCTCTAATGCATATGTGGTGGCCATGTATTAAACCAATTACAAGTATTATCTTCTACTACATCCTGTAGTTCTGTTATGTGATGTGGGCAGTGAGAGTATCTACTTACAATATTAAGGGGAGAGTTTCTTTCACATGTACTTTTGCCAATAAAATTCAGATTAGCCCATATTCGGAAGTTAGACCCTCCAACCAACATAATATAGTGGAAGAAAATAAGGAATATATATGCAATGAGAGATTTCAGCTAATGCATGCAATAGATTGCATACATTTCATAAGCGCTGAATGTCCTTTAAGACATGTATGAAAAGGGATCATCTTGGGACGAAAGAAGCTTCTTATATATGCCCTTTAAATAAACTAGTGCGTAATAACTTAATCTTCTGAAAACAATGATGCAGAGGCTGATAACTGTTCAACTGTTAAGTCACCATTGAGCTTCAGTGCTGTACTAAGTCCTGCATATTTATTTTCTTTTTAACCTTATTTGTGAGGTTGTACCAACTCCACCACAAAAAAATTAAATAAAGTTGCTACAAAACAGAATTTAACAGAAGATGTTTGTGCTAAGTCTATTGGTAAAAATCTCAAGGGGCAATATTTCGGAAGAAAATAGTGAAGTGAAGCACAGAAGCAAATTATTTTACCCCTTTTAACTCACTTGCTGCACAGGCTCTCAAATTCATTGTATATGCACATCTTATGTAATGTGTATGTGCAAATGAGTCAGGATTTATTTTAAGTGTGTTCAGAGGGATGGATAAACTGTATTCCATAAAATAAAAACAAATCGTCCTGCACAACACATTATTAATGAAGCTTTGTAAATGGCAAAAGCACTGTATGAAACTCAACACACAGATAAGGTATTACTATTTATGAATGTATACCTGTCGCCTTCCAATTTAGGTATATCTGAGCAGCTTGAAGATTCTTCTAGCCATGCCAGTGTTGGCCTCCTTGCTTCAATTCCGGAGTTCGGCTCTCCTGGCAATAGTAGTTGTTGCACAATTGCTGGATCATAGGCATTTATCTCAAATTTTAAGTGAACCTACATAAAAAACGAAACTATTATGCACAAGGCCTAACATGGAAATTACACTTAACTTGATAAAAATGTAAATACCTTCATAAGTTTGGAAATATCCCATATGCAGATCTTTCCTCGTTTTGTTGCAGCTGCTAAAAAATGAGGACAACTTCCTACTCCAAAGCAGGATATCCTGTCTGAGCCATCTGTGCAGGGGAACTGTGCAGGACACGTTGCTAGAGTAACAGAAAGGGGAACATTCTGTGTGTGTTCACCTTTCACAAACGGACAGTTGGGGGAATGCCTTTCATGTTCCGACCTAATGCATCCAAGGAAGAAAGACAATGAGACAACAATTAGGTCATATTGCGTCCCAACGTTATGGGCAATAATGAGAGAATATATGACAAGGAGTAAAAACATATAAACTCAAACTACTCCTGTCGCAACACAGCTCAATCAATCATCATCACCACCGAGCAACCAGTCTACTGTACAGACTTTAAACATTATCTACCTGTAATGCATTTTGGATTCAAAATTAAGCCTATGCCAGATCCCAGGAATGTGTAGGGGTCAACAATACACAGTACGCCTCCTTTTACAAGCGCCAAAGAACAGTGTACTTATGAGTGTATGTTACTAACAAGACTTTTATTTTAGGATTGCAGTCTAGATCAGCCAAGGGGCATTTTTATGTGAAGTGATCTCCTGGGATTGGCGGCACCACCCACTATTTTGTCTTGCTAGAGATGCACTCTTAAAAATTACTGGGCTCCCTAAATTCTTAATTGCTTTACAGACTAAGACTTCTTAGGTCCCTAAAAGCTTCTTCATATCAATAGGTGAACTTACACACTTTGTGTTGGATGGTGCCAGTGCAATGATTTTATTATCTGCAGTACATAAAGGGGTTTATAATGGTGGCATATCCGTTCCCAATATAGGCAGGTATTATCTAATTTAAATCTCAAAATTGAAAGGGCTTTCCAGTCACACTAAGAACCACCACCGAAGAGGACCAGGCAAACTGGAGGAGTAAAGGATTCCTCCTCATTTTATAAAGGTGGGAGGGCCACAGCTGTTTGGACAACCTGTCCCAGGTCCCTTGTGGCTAGGTACCTTAATAAGAGGTTAGTAGTCTACAACAACTTAGACAATGAGAATTAAAATAAATATAAAATACTCTGGATATATGGGAAACAAATGCAATCCATCATTTACCAAGCTTTTTCAGGAACACATGATGTCTAAAGCAAAATTGTTCAGGTACCTCCAGTTATCTCATGCTCTGCAACAGTATTTTAAGTCAGGGAAGGAGTTGCCTGGAACTTCACCCATCGAAAATCACCTGCTCACCAAGACTTTTGAATAGAAGTTAGTGTCCAGGACACAAAAAAGCTAACTAATACACAACATGTGTTCCCCAAACTGAATTGCAAAAAGAAGAATGCGTGGGAGATGAAAGAAAAAAAAATTGCCATTGGCTATTATGTACCCAAAGGAGACTGCTATAGGGAATCAACTTAAACGTTTTACACCGAGTCCATTACTTTAGAACCACATTAAATTATTGGGTTCCTCACCTGCAACAAAGTCTATTAGAGAATGCGACCAAAAGTAACCGTTCTGTCATATTGTATTAAAATACAATAAGTTACCTCAGTTTTAGGAAGGATAGCTGCCCCGAATATAGCGGTTTCTGGAATGGGGGTGGGGGGGGGGACATTCTGAGCTTCCGCAAACCTTGCCTTTGTGGTAGCACAAAGAGACATATTTTATACTCAGGCAGGACATGGCCACTTTAATTGACAACTGGAGTAAAAACCTGGACTGGTGCATAGTGTCAGAAAGGATGACATTATGGGAAGGAAAAGTCCTCTGCATGGTAAAGAAGTGTACTCCCTGCCTTGTGTGCCCCAACTGTATTGTTGGGTGGATCCCTAATGTTTATTTTTTTGCCATAGGCAAACACAGATCAATTGTGTGCGCTACGGCACAGGCTTATCTAACGGATTGACGTTTTGTTGGACGGGGAGGGGTGCCTAATGCGCTGCCCTCCATGGCGGAAGGCTACTACGTTCATCAGGAGTTAAACAGCACAAGGTCTATAGTGGCAGCATAACGTGTGTACTGATCAGTAGTAGTGATCAGGTCCTTTTCACCCTGTTATTTGAGTGAGGCCTACGGACTGACTTTTTTTTTTAAAGTTCCACAGTTGTATGTTTAACTCGCTCTTGGGCTACATCAGGTTGATGTGGAAGTGCATGCTTGCTGACAACATGTGCTGAATGCATGTGATCACGCAACACAGACAAGAAACAGAAGGTGCACTGTGGAACTTTGTGCAATGTGTGATCACTGGCAGAGTGTGTTTTAAGTGACACACCCTGGTGCAGTACAGAGAGACTGTAGTATTGAACAGCATGCGCAGACTGAGTGCGTGTGCTGTATGTGGAAATGCAGGCAGTAGCATGGTACATGGGCACAATAGTAATGGACAGTGGAGTGTGCTGTGAATGTATGCCGAGTGCAGAAGTGCCAGCCCTGGTACATTACACAGAGGACCATGGGTTCCATTTTGGGAAGCCCAGGCCTGCCTGGTGGAAACAAAGGGAGC